>NC_142009.1:300729123-301029123 GCF_049901735.1 Notechis scutatus
AGAGATTTTTCTGTGGATCAGAGGGGGCGTGGTTTTGCATGCTGCTGCATACCGCAGATGGGGCTTTGCTTTGCATGGCCCGGTTTACAGTATGCTGCAGACCAGTGCCAGTTCACGGACCAGGGGTTGAGGACCTCTGGTGTAAGGCATCTTGTTTTAGGCCTGTGATTGATTATGCTGGTGTTTCCTCATAATGCTACAAGTGATGAGAAAGTAGAGAAGCAATAATATGATTATCTTATTTCAGATTAGATTTATAATATTCAAAGTTAGAATTTATCAGAACTTTAAACAGAAAATAAATTATAATGAATATTGGAGGTACAGGATGCCAATTGTTTTATAGAAAAAGTTAATTATTGCAGACTGTGCTAGTTTGGCTTGAACAAAAAAACTTGGACAGTGATGTTCCATCAGTTTAAGTAAGTATAGTGTAGGAAGGTTTTTCTAGTTCATATCAATCTTCGATATTTTATGGAGAAAGGGTTTTTTATATTTTGTTGACAAAACCCAACTAGCTTTCCTTGGGGCAATGTATAGAAGATTAAATTCATATAATTAAGTTTAACTGCAGCTTCTCGTGAATTGTGAGGATTTTAAATAGCACAGAGCTCTTATACTTGCAAGAGATGAAAAGTTGAATTCCAGAAAATCAGAGATCATATTAATTTAAGCTTAATTCTTGAAAATCCACCAAAATATTTTATAAACTTTTATTCCAGC
Source organism: Notechis scutatus (assembly GCF_049901735.1). Classification (NCBI taxonomy): domain Eukaryota; kingdom Metazoa; phylum Chordata; class Lepidosauria; order Squamata; family Elapidae; genus Notechis; species Notechis scutatus. Next base: position 300,729,847 of record NC_142009.1, read on the forward strand.
TTCTCACTAGACTTGTGTACAAAGGTTTCTTCTTCCTATCTACTTCCCAACCAGAGTTGCTTTGCAAAGTAAAATGTGTGGCATATAAATTTAATAAATAAAGTTATCCATGCATAAACTAGAATTAATGTCAGAATGCAAAAAGCATTCAATTCTGCTTTGATAGTAAAGATTTGAATGCCTGGCACTGTTGATATTGTGGCTACTGTTCTCTGATTCCCTTTTTCAAAAGTCTCCAGAATTTTCATTGTTATGTTTCGCAAAACTTTATAAGCTTGTACATTTTTCCTCTGTCTAATATCTTTGGTCCCCTTTAGTGTCCAGTATTTGAAATCTTGAAATTGCATATCTTTGTTTTGTGTTAAAAAAACCCAAAAATCTATTTCCCATGAGAAGTTGTTTATACCTAATTCCAAAATCGTATTCTAAATTTTTTTCCAGTATTCCAAATTTATCTGGATGTTTAGTCCATTTATAATTTTCTAACATCAAAATCTTATTTAGCTTTTTGCTGTTTATTTTAGAACCTTTATAATTCTTAGCCTTATGATTATGAATTCTCATTTTTCAGTGACTTTAAAATATGTCTCCTGGGATATGATTTGACTAACAGAAGAAAGTGGAAGTATTGCTTCTTATAATTGAAGTGCTAATATTCATATAGCCTAATGTAGCATTAACCTCTTCAGCAACTGCCCTCTACTGGCAGTTCAGATTTGAATTATAATACATTGAAATACTTTAGTCCTCTTGTCCATGTAGTATTCCCAATAGAGACCATAAAAAGCTCACTTTTTAAGAATAATACAAGACTACATTCTTGTATGTATCCTTACTGAATACTTGAAGGGATAATTTTTCTTAAAGCACTCCTGGCTGTCTCTTAATCCTCTTTATTTCCTAGGTGCCTGGCTTCTAAAAGAAGAACATCTGAACACTTGTATTTCTATTGGGAAGCAATATCATATCAAAGGCTTCTTCGTGTTATTGCCTTTATACTTTATTTTCATGTTAGAAATATATGTAAGAGACTGAAAAGTGTCCAGGTAATCTGCTTCACCCAAAGTCTTCCAAAGTTGTTGTGCAACCACCTTCTCCAAAAAGGGGAGGTTTGATACTGGATGTAAATTGTTCAGTACTTCAGGATCCAGGAACAACTTTATTTAGGAGGAAGCCAACGAAGCCTCCTAAAGAGATAAAAGAAGAACCCTGTCACTTAAAGAAGAACCCTCCACCATTGGAGCCCCTTTGCATGATACCCCCTATTTCTTTGATGAAATGGCTGAGAATGCAAACCCAAATTAAACAGATTGTAGTTTTAACCGGCTTAATAATGTAGGAGATTTATTTTTCTAAGACTTTAAGGATATTTGTATAAGTTCCTTTTTACGTTTAAAAGAGAGAACAGTCCAGTAAGAAAAATGTTATCAGTACCGACCAGTCTTTAGAATTAAATAATTCCCATAATGTTGCACCTGGCATTTAGGGGCATGATACATTTGTTTCCTGAATTTTAGTATTTATTTAGTATTTATTTGATTTGTCAATCGATTGCAGGTATAAGAATAAATATAGTTTTGAATACATGAGATAGATACTTATAAGAAAAATAAAAAAAAATAGGACAGGGACGGTAGGCACGATTGGTGCGCTTATGCACGTCCCCTACAGGCCTCTTAGGAAGGGGGTGAGGTCAATAGTAGACAGTCTAAGGTTAAAGTTTTTGGGGTTTGGGGAAGAAACTACAGAGTCAGGTAGAGTATTCCAGACATTGACCACTCTGTTGCTGAAGTCGTATTTTCTGCAGTCAAGTTTGGTGCGGTTAACCTTGAGTTTGTATCTATTGTGTGCTCTTGTGTTGTTATGGTTGAAGCTGAAGTATTCATTTGCAGATAGGACATTGCAATGTATGATTTTATATACTATATTTAGATTGGACCAGAGGCGACGTAGTTCTAGGTTTTCTAGGTCTAGAGTTTCAAGTCTGGTGAAATAAAATATTCTGCAATGAGTAGAAGAGCGGAGGACTCTTCTTGTGAAATATTTCTGGACTTTTTCAATTGTGTTAATATCAGATACATGATAAGGGTTCCAGACTGATGAGCTGTATTCAAGTATTGGTCTAACAAATGTTTTGTATGCTCTAGTTAGTAGTGTGATATTACCAGAGAAAAAGCTAAGTATGATAAGATTAAAACTCTTAATGCCTTTTTAGCTATGTAGTTACAGTGGGCTCTAGCACTTAGATCATTTGAGATGAGTACTCCAAGGTCCTTGACAAATTTTGGATCCTCAACAAGATCTTGACTATTTAGCTTGTATTTTATTTTCTGATTTTTTCTGCCAATATGTAAGACAGCATTTATTTGTTGAGATTTGAAGTTGCCATTTGATTGACCATTCTGATACATAGCCAAGGTCTTGTTGGAGAGTAGTAGTATTGTCTGTGGTGTTGAATAGCTATATTAAATATTAAATATTTATATAATTTATATAATATATATATATATATATAAAATATATATTTATATATATAAATGTATTTTATCTTTTATTTAAAACAATCTTTTAACAGCTGGAAAGTAGAAACAATATCACATGACTAGACAACAGTCCCTATTAATCTGGCTTTGCATGCTATTATGACACATCATTTGTGAGAACTAAACATACTGAATATCCTTGGAGCTTGATCTCACATCAAACATTTTGTTAGGTTTGCAGCTTTCATTTATTCATTCAGACAGTTTTGTAAAAATGCTTGGCAATGCACTCCTCTCTCAGCTTGTCTAATTAATAATTTCTTGTACATCACCCTTTGCAACCAACCGCTGAGTTTTAAGAGGGATGTTTGATAGAAGAGATGAGGACTGCCTTCTCCAAGGTCAGTATGGTGGGTCGGTTAATTGTTCATAGAGTATGAACTAAATAAAGAATTTCTAGAAAATACATCTGTATTTGAAGAATATTCTTCCTACCTCACACTGCAACACTCAGAATGTGTAATCATCAATTAGTGGAAGTAATTAACTACTTAGCTAGTATCCTTGTCACAGTCAATAATGATTATGTAAACTTGGTTGGGAAATTTGTAGAATGTGATTTTCTCCATTGGACTGGTAATTTATATGGAGTGTGAAATTTCTTGGCATATGTTCATCTTTGTTTTAATCATACTAATGCATGATTAAGAAGCATGAAACAGTCATCATCTAGAACAGCTTATAATGAGCTTCATCTTGGTTAGCAATTTCTTCTCCATATCAGCTGTTTAAAAAACAAAACAACTTGTGATGATACAGAAGAAATGGGGTGAGGCTGCAGTCTAACATGAACACCAATATAAACATTTCCTGTTTTTATGTTATGTTTCATTGATTGTAGATTTTATACCATGTTGAGGCAGATTTTATATATAGATAGAAAAGTTTTAAAATGTCATAATTACTCTAGATAATGTTGCAATGTTAATGCTCCTCATAGAGAAACTTCAGGACTTAATTGCTTCCAATTACGTCTCAGTGTTTGTGGAGCACATTTATTTGAGTTTTCTTTGAAACTAAAATCACAGGAATTAACAGCAGTTCAAATATCTAATAAGACTCACTAGACCAAGGGTCTGCAACCTTAAACACTCAGAGAGCCATTTGGACCCATTTCCCACAGAAAAGAAAACACTGGGAGCCACAAAACCTGGGTGGGCATGGCCAATTCAATGTCATTTTTTCCCCCAGTCACATGACCCCCTCTCCAGCCACGCCTGCCCAGGTTTTGTGGCTCCCAGTTTTTTCTGTGGGAAATCGGTTTCTCTGTCTCTCTCCCTCCCCCTCTCTCTTTCTGACATCCTTCTCTCATTTGTTTCCCTCTTTTTTCCCTCTCTCATTCTTTCCCTCCAGTTCTCTCATTTCTCTCCCTCTCCTCCTCTCTCTCTCATTCTCTCCATTTTCCCTTTTCTTTCTTTTTTCTCACCTTTTCTCTCTCTCTTTCTCTCCATCTCATTTCTGCTTTTCTCTCCATTTTCCACTCCCTTTCTATTTTTCTATTTCTCTCCCTTCTCTCATTTGTTTCCCTCTTTTCCCTCTCATTCTCTCCCTCCAGCTCTCTCATTTCTCTCTCCCTCACTCCCCCCTTCTCTCTCATTTGTTTCTCTCTTTTTCCTCTCCCATTCTCTCCCTCCATCATTTTCTAATTTCTCTGTCTCTTTCTCTTTTTCTCCCCTTTTCTCTCTTTTCATTTTTCTCTCTCTCTCTCCCGCTCATTTTAGTTTTCCTCTCCTTTTACCTCTCCCTTTTTCTTTCTTTTTCTCCCGTTCTCTCATTTTTCCCCTCTCTTTTTTTAATCACCTTTTCATCAGTACCTGTCAAAATCTTATCTAAGTCAGTCAATTTATCATAGAAACCTTCTGTTTTAGAATCTTTATCATACCTTGAATGTATTTGCGCATATGAAAACCAATTCATCTTCATACCTTGTTCCTCTAGTTTTTGCATAGATTTAAGTTCACCCTTTTCATTCAGTATTTCACCATATCTAACTGTTTGTTCCTTTTTGTATATTATAGGATACAAAAATGCTTCAATAGTCGATAACCAGACTGGAATTTTCAAATAACATTGTCTTTTAACCTTCTCCCAGTTTAACCACAGAGACTCCCGTATATAATGTCTTCTAAAATACCTCTGTGTTTTAGTTCCTTTGTACCATAAAAAAGCATGCCACCCCAACAACAAATCATGTCCTTCTAATGTCAACAATCTAGCATTTCTTAGTGTTATCCATTCCTTAACCCACATCAAATTTGTAGCTTGGTAGTACAATTCCCAATTAGGCAAACCAAATCCTCCTCTAATTCTAGCATCTTGCAAAAATTTTAACTTTATTCTCGCTTTCTTACCTTGCCATATATATTTCAACACAATTTTATTTAAATCTTCAAAATAATCTTTTCCAAGCCTAATTGGAATTGTTTGAAACAGATATAAAATTCTGGGTAATATATTCATCTTGATTGTTGAGATTCTCCCTATTAGTGACAGTTGTAAGTTTTCCCATTTCGCCAAATCTAGCGCTATCTGCTGTTTAAGTTTAATATAGTTATTCTCTTTTAATGTACTACATCTTGCTGTCAAATATATCCCCAAATATTTGATCTTATTCGTGACTTGAATTTTCAATAGGTCTGCCAGTTCTTCCTTTTGTCTTAATAGCATATTCTTTGTCAAAATCTTTACATTACCAATCTTTGTTAAAGATTGAATCCTGCCCTCATTGATATTATTTTGGTACAGACAACAGTTGGATGGCTTTAGAAGTCTCTGTAAATTGATAGTGGAAAAAATTACCTGAACTAAATTCCTCCTACAGATTCCTTCTAGCTCTTATGGCAGTTAAGTTAAAATTAGTCAAATGTGCAGTCAAGTCTGAGTAGACCAATGTGATGCGTAATTAATTTTTCTTTCTGCAAATTTATGAATTCACAATGAGCAAGGTTAGCTCCCAGATTTGAGGAGGCCTTGAATAAAGTGTTCTCTGATAGGTTGCTGGTTGGTTGGTGAGGTGTGATGGTCTTGGTTGAGAACACACCTATGCTAGCTCTGCAAGTAAGCCAGAGGCACTGTATAACTTTGTGGGTGAGGGAGAAACAAAACAATTGAATTTTCTAATTGTATAATGTCTCTTTCAGCCATTTTGCAGTTCTGATTCATCTTTTAACTGTGTTCAACGTTCAGTGGTTGATATTATAAAATAATTTATCCAAAAAACAGCTCATACTTTTTTTCAAGTATCCCAAAAAATGAGAATATTAATTACTAGAATATTCCATGGTTGCCATTAAAGAATTCAGACACTTTTGAAATAAATGTTGCATGGTACTTGACATTATGCTCCTATAAAACTTTAATAAAAGAATAGTTACGTAATTTACTTTCCACCAAACACTAAACATGATAAAGCAGCTGGTAATTGTTTTTTGTTTCAAATTGACTGTGGGAAGATCTGAATTATTGTGAGGAACTGAATGTTCTGCCCCTCATCAAATGCTCAAAACAACAAAGATTCACACTTTACCTTGAAAGCTGAGTTCAGCACTTAGAATTTTCCCCCTTTTTCAACACTAGAGGCCTGATTTACTCTACTAGCAAGGAGAATGAATACCTACAGCTGCTTTCCAAATTACAGGTAAAACTGCTCTATTTTTTAAGGAAGATTTTTCTATAATGTCTCAAAATGCAAAGTTCCTTCATCTTCAAAAGATTTAAAGACCTAAAAAAAGAAGAAGAGAAAAATTTAAGAAATATAATCTTATTCTCTCCACTATAATGATATACTGGAATTCTAATATGTTATCTTCCATATGACTTCAATTTTAATACAATGTTTGGATATATTGAGAAGAGAATGGGAGCTCACATTTATATAGCACCCTTGAAATGATTGCATATTATTAAAAGCACACAAAACCTGTGACGATAGAGATGGAGTTTTCTTTTAAGTCAAAACAAATGTCCCAAAGTGCCATACATCCAGCCTGCATGCAGCCTAGTTTTGAATTCTAGGACAGCAAAATTTGACTTGGAAATAAGCTGTATGTTAAATATATATGGGAACTTTATGCAATGGCCCATTAAATGCTTTCCCCCCCCCCACACCCCATCAAGCTACTCCCAACTAGAACCAGCCTTAAAAGTTAATTGGAGTCCTAAGAAATGCAAGTACATTTCTTCTCTGGTCACTGGAATTCACTTCGGCTTACACTCTTGGCTGTCACAATGGCAGTAGGGTTGGTGGATTATTTTAAATTTTGATCTAGTTGAACTAGCAGTTCTAAAAGGAAAGTGGAAGAATTATACAGAAAAGCATTATTCAGCCCTTCTAGAGGGGATGCATGCTTGGATCTATTCTGCAAATATAATAGGAAGAATACCGTCAAGGCAAGGCAACTTTTGGTGAGTGGCGGTGCACCTAACATTTTTGGGGAGAGTGATGGCTGTAATAGGCAGAGCAATGATGCAAAACGTGCAGTCATATCATATATAAAAGGGTGGGAAGAAGGTTTCCCCCTTTTTTATCAGGTTGAGAGAGGATTAACTTGCTTATAAAACCATGTTAGGTTTGATAACTTACCCTTCAGTTTCCGTGTGTTTTCAACTTAAACTGGTGAGAAAATGAGCTGCTGATCTTACCAGCTCTAATGGAGAGCTCTAAGCTCCCAAAAATGTCATTCAAAGGCCACATACACACCTATGTCCCCTCCCCTGCCATAGAGATATAATAACCTTTCACAACATTTTATAAGGTCCAAATAGATACATTTTTGATCTTAAAATATATCAAGAGGCATTGCTAGTGCATTCTCCAGTACATAATATATCTTGAGGGATTCCAAAAGTCACGATATTGTTACATTAAGAGTAAGAAACCATTTCCCCCAATTTTTCAGTAACCAAGGGGACAGTCGCTGAGATACATAGATAGTAGGAGGATAAACCTATTGAATTAATTTGGGGGGAAAACACCATCTGGTTTTGTAATGAATTTAGTGAATCAAATACACACATACACACACACACACTTTAAAATTCTCTTCCTTGGCCTGGGAGTTTGAGGGTTCTGACACAGGATCTTAGTTGTTCCTAAGACTTCAGTGAGAGCTAGAATGTTATTCCTGGGATCTATTGGAGCTACTTTCCCAGCTTAGGAGCCCCAAATGCTCCTGCGGCTAGTGGGATTACTTTGGCTTCCTCTGTAGTTCCTCCTTCAGTTCCTAATATTTCTTCAGCTTCTCATGCTGTTGCTATCACTTTGTACCACTACATTTATGATCACTACTGTTTTCTGCTTCTTATCTACTATCATGATGTGTGGTTGACTGCTAGTACTTACCTATCCATCTGGATCTGAAAGTTCATCAGGATCTTAGTCCTGTTATTCTCCACAATCTTCTGTGGAATCTTCCATCTGGACCTGGAAGGATCTATCCTATACACTTTGCAGTTGTTCCTTTATACAATGTCAGCTCCTTGGTTGTACTGTTCAGAGACTGCTGTTCCTGCCTGCATCTTGTATTCTGCCATTATGTGTCAAACTTTCTCACCCAGGGTCCTGTATGTAAGCATGTGTGTGTGTATCTCCAAAGAAATAGCGAGAGAATAACTATGAATATGATAACCACATCCTATGTTCCTTGAGCTAACATCTAGTGATGCCATGTCACTTAAAAATTATAAGATCTCTGAAAATGGAAAATGTCAAGATCTTTAATTAAATATGTAGTTCTTATCAGACTTTCAGAAGTGACAGAATTGTAAAAGAAGGTGACAGAAGGAAATGCATAGATCTCAAGTATAATGAATATGCTATCTCAATAAAACACATATTGTTGAATGTTTGACTATTTTAGGAATATTTTAGCATAAGAGACTCATGGACAACTAACTAAAAAACTCTGTCAATCTTGAGATGTTAATATGAAATAAGGAATTAAATTAACAAGTGTAACAAGAAATTAATGCACGAGCCATTTCAACTATCTGAAAAAGAAAGCTCATTTCCTCTTGTTTATGTCTTGATGTACTAAGTAGCTATTTTTATATGCTGTGATGTAGAAATTAATTAATGATTGGGTTATGTGAATCTGTTTTAGTGATGTTCTGGAGCTATTTTAGCCTGTTTTAACCTAAAATAGATTTGTAATTTCTTTTTTTTTTAATAAAAGAAAGGCATTTTGCTTCAGAGAATTATTTAAAGAAAAATACTGTGCATCTAAGATCTCTGGAGACACATGTACTCAATTCATTAAGCAATATTATCCAAAACACAGACAAAGGAGCAGAAGTAGTAAACAAAATAATTGAAAGGCAGGTGTTAAGAAAAAAAAGAAAAGAAATATGTCTAGTTTTCTCCAATATAATCCAGTATATCTTTCTATTCCTTATCTTGGCTTCCATCAAATCCATTTGTTTTTTAAATTTTTCATCTCTCTTTTTTTGAAGCTCTCATCAGCTTCACTCAACCGTGATTTTCTTGATCTTCCTCTCCTCTAAGCAGAACTGGTAACTGGTAAATTGACAGCTAAAACAGTCATGTTAGAAGCTTTTTGAATACAGAGCTCACAAATTCAAATCTATTTTCAGGCTTTGTGACAGAACTATATTCCAATTGGGCTGTTTCAATATTTGCCAAGCATATGAATATACATTCACATATTTTGAAGGTGGGCCCAGTCATACCTTTTGTTAAGTAAAATGTCCTGAGCACCCAAGGTATTTATGCAGTTTGATTTCCTTTGGGATGTCATTGGAGGCTTGTTGTCATACCTATTCTAAATTTACAACTACACCTTAACTAGATACCAGATTAATTTATCAAGCAATGCCGCCTATTCAACAGTTTCTGCCTCTATGTGCATCCTAACATGTGCTATTTTCTCAGATAAGTGAATCTAATGGTATATAAATCTACCCAGGTGCAGTATTGAAGCTTAGGCATGGGGTTTAAATATTTAGAAAAGAATGCAGTACCTGACAAGTGCCAGCACTGGTTTATCAAGAATGCTTTGCTTTCTGGCATGCTAGCTTCCCATCTAATTTTTCATAAATTAATCTCAGAAGCATATATTCAAGTGGGGCAAGAAGCTCAGCTTCTTGGAAATTTCCTTTGGGTTTATATGAACTACAGTCCCATGTAACTATACACATTCTTGGGTGCATTCTGCACAAGATTATATGTATGATGTTTTCATTTCAATCCTTACTATTCTTGTTAAATGCTACTGGACATTTATGTCCATCTGTTCCTTTAAACCAGCATACTCCAGTACTGTGCCTGCCAGATGAACTTCAACATGAGAATTATTAATCAAGCATAAATTCAAAACAGCAGCTGAGACCACTGTTATTGGTTCTGTTTATTTATAATGCTAAATCAAGATTATTAAAATCCTGCCACCTGGCATTCTGTCACATGACCTCCCAGATAAATAAACTGTAGTTTGGGGGTGATACGTCTGGGAAAAGAATCAGATAGGAGGTTTTCACACAAAGAGAAAAATCTCCTAGCAGCTAGTTGAAAATGATTTGATGGCATATAATCCATCAATCAACCAAACAACCAATCATTCAGTGAGATTTGGTCATCCTTTTCTCTTTTCTGATTTCTTTTTCAGTATTCTCCATGGAGTTGATCTTCGCATAATGGAAAGAAGGAAGTAGAAAATGTACTAAGGATCTAAGGCTCTTAATCACTGTACTACATTTCCAACTGCAGTGCAGACTGCAGATGACATAAATCAGTGGCCAATTCCATTTTTTAATTTGAGAGGCAAAACAGTCTATTAAAAATTTAAACAAGGATCATCTGACATGTCATTTAGAAACCATCTGACTATGTTAGCTGTACAAATGTCCAAATATGGCCTTCATGGGACATGAGCAATGGATGATCTTAACCCTATTGCTGAGAAACTTCCACTTATTTCCAATGGGATTGCTTGTTGATTAATGCGATAAAATAACTATCCATGCCTTGTGGTTTATAGATTTGAATTTTTAATAGTATTTTTAAACTTTTAATAATGATTATTTTATATTTTTTATCATGAGGGTTTTTATGTGTTGTTTCATTTGATTGTTGTACGTCACTCAGAGTTGCTCCTGATGATATGGGCAAACGTATAAAATTGATTAAATAAATATGTGAGTTAAGAGGACTGAGGCATGATGTTGCCCAATAGCAATAGCAATAGCACTTAGACTTATATACTGTTTCACGGTGCTTTTACAGTCCTCTTTAAGCAGTTTTACAGAGTCAGCATATTTCACCCAATAATCTGGGTTCTCATTTTACCAACCTCGGAAAGAAGGAAGGCTGAGTCACCCTTGAGCCTAATGAGACCCAAACTCCTGGCAGCCGGTGATCAGCAGAAGAATCCTGCAGTATTGCATTCGAGCCACGGCGTTACCGTGGCTCTTACAAATATTTCCCAATTGGAACATTTAATTTTGCCATGGCAAGGGTTGTGGAGTTACACCATAATATGGCAAAATTGTTCTCCATGTGCACAAGGATACTCTCTCTTTTAAACACACAAATCCTATATGTCACTGAGTTCTACTTTGAATCAGTGGGTGTCGTATAGCAGCTGTGCCTGATAGATCAGTTCCTAAATTTCAACTTAAAAAGAGTGTGAAATCTGAAATATTGTTTATTAACTGATATTCCGTTTCTAAGCCATACCCCAGAAGATGCATTTCCCAGTTTGGAATATCAGTGTTATGGTATTTGGAAAGATTGCCTAATTCCCTGATACATTTGATGAGAATAATTTTCAGAGCCTCTGGTTGCCTAATGAAGAGACGATGGGGATGTACATAAAATGCCTCTTCCTTCTATTGAAGATAACACAGAGAATACATAGTCTTCAAAAACAGCCTCATTACAACTTTAATGAAGAAGCCGGAACCATTTGGTCTCCTGGGCAAGCAGCATGCCTGATTACGCATTGACCCAAGACACAGTCTCTCAAATAAATAACACAGTGTTTGGAGCACACCTAATGAGCACAGAATAGGCGGCCCTGCTGACCCAACATAAATTATAAAATAAAATTATAATGTGCTCCCGTACACTCAAAGGGGCAGGAAACCGAAGCAGGAAACCCCACAAGAGAACACTGGCAGGTGTGTGTATTTGGGGGGGTGGGTTGTAAATAAATAGGCAGGTCACATTAAGTAACAAAGCTGGATTCATAGTATCAGTTAGTTGGTGGCTCCAAGCCCTAACATAATCTTCACTAATCATGTCAGCTGGGAAAACTGAGAACTACCATCCCAGCAATTCTGGAAAGTGTTAGGATAGGGTTTCTAGGGAGGAGACAGCATATTCCAAAGAAGGGCCCTCATCAAGACATTGTGTAATCCTCAACTGGATCAGAGAGAGAGAGAGAATAAGAGAGAATAAGATCTTATTCTCTCTCTCTCTCTCTCTCTCTCTCTCTCTCTCTCTCTCTCTCTCTCTCTCTCTCTCTCTCTCATAAAAAGGAGACAAAAGATTGCTATCTATTCCAAGAAGTAGACTGTACTATCTTATCATTGTTGCAGGATGGTTTTCTGTGGTATCTTTCAGTTGCCACTTGAAGTGTGTTCTCCTCTGCATATCTGCAGGATGAATGATTCTGTTTTGGTTTTGCTTTCCTTCCCCTTCCCCCAGATTTTGAAAGAATATGGTTTCATATTGTAGTAGATTTTGTTTTATTTATTTATGTAGTTTTAGACTGTCCAATTAAAAATGATTTCTGAAACTTTTCAAGGGTTAAAATAAAAAATAAATTTCAAATAGATTAAAACAAACTACCAAGAAGAAATTCAGTATACAGAATATTTTATTTATTTTATTTATTAATTTGATTTGTCAATTGCTTACAAGATATATATAAGTATATATATATTCCAAGGTCCTTTACAGAGCTTGGATCATCAACAAGATCTTGACTATTCAGCTTGTATTTTATTTTCTGATTATTATTTTTTTGCCAATATGTAAGACAGAGCATTTATTTGTTGAGATTTGAAGTTGCCATTTGTTTGACCATTCTGATACATACTCAAGATCTTTTTGAAGGGGAGCAGTATTGTCTGTAGTATTGAACAGCTTTACATCATCAGCGAAAAGAACGCAGTTGCTCTTAATATGATCACAGAGGTCATTTATGTAGAGTATGAAAAGAGTTGGTCCTAGAACACTGCCTTGGGGGACACCACTGTTGACAGGTACAGAATTTGATAGGACGCTCCCAATTTTGACCATTTGTTGTCTGTTTGACCATAAGATTTTAGTTTTAGGAGTAGTTTTAGGAGTAGTTTGTCGTGTACCACTGAATCAAAGGCTTTACAGAAGTCTATGTAGATTGCATCTATTGCTTTGCCCTGGTTGAGTTGTGTAGTCCATATGTTTTTGCAGTGTAAGAGTTGCAGATTACAGGATAGTTTTTTCCTGAAACCAAATTGTTTATTGGAGAGTAGGTTGTCTGTCTCTAAGTGGAGGAAAATGGATTGGTTAATAATTGATTCCACGACTTTACAGGTGACGCAGCATAAGGAGATTGGTCTGTAATTTTCAACTAGGCTGGGGTCTCCCTTTTTGAAGATGGGGATGACCATGGCTTGTGACCATAGGTTAGGAAAGGAGCTGGTCCTGAAAGATTTTTCAAAGATTATGCTTAGAGGTTCGGCTATGGCAGTGGATAGCTTTTTTAAGAAGTAGGCACATATTCCATCCGGTCCAATAGATAGAGATGGTTTTAGATTGCGTAGTGCTTTTTCAACATTGTCTTCTGTAAAATCAATATGTATTAGATCATTGTAGTTGTCTGTGGTTCAGCTAGGAAATACTGGGCATGATCCATTGCTGTTTACAAATACTGAGCCGAAGAATGTGTTAAAGAGGTTGGCTTTAATGGTGTCGTCGTTGCAGTCTTTACCATTAGGTCCTATCAGGGGTTGGATGGACCTTGAGTCTTTTAGTTTGTTGTTTACAAAATTGTAAAAAGCGCGGGTGGAATTGGTGCCTAGAAGGTTTTCCTCTTGTTTAATGTGATAATTGGTGCATTCAGTCTTTATCTGGTGGCATAAATTTTTATATCTTGCTAATTGTGCCTGGCCGCACAATTAGCAAGCAATTCCATAACATCAACACCCAAATGACCATTCAGACATGGCTTGATTAGTTGTTTGATTAAATATTTATAGTGCACCCAATGCATGTAACTGCAACTCAGCCAAATACATCAGATAACCTCTTCCCTCCTCCATCCAAAATAATATTGCAATAAACCCATATAATATGATCCATTGGCCAATATATCATCGACATAAATCCAGGTCTTAACAACTGTTCAGGCACATCTGCAGGTGAAATGCCTTGTGAAATTACTAAATCTGAGGAACTTCTGGGAAAGAAGATATTTTTCAGCACCTGGTACCCAATGCTTTTGATTGTTTTGTAAAAATTCTATCCTGTCCTCCTCCCCCCCAAAAAAGCTGTATTCAGAAGACAGAAAATGAAATCTGTTACTTCCCTTTCTCCCATTGTTTCCTTTCCTCTTACTAGGCAATGTTGAGAACAGACAGTAGTCTGGAGAGACACAAATAATATCAAAATTGTTGTGGTCACCACAATACTTTGTATTTTCTCTGTATATTGAAAATAAAAATAAAAATTGAGTGCTGCGTATCAGTGTTTTACTTGGTTCACTTGTCTTTGTTCTCAGAAGACATCTCTGACATTTATGAGTCTAGCAATTTCCAGGGGAAAGAAAAATATGTATATAATATCTCAGACATCTATTAGGTTTCTATAAATTCTAGAGGTCCAGCTGTACTAATCTATTCCAGAAACAAATGGCAATTTGAAGTCTCTAAGCAGTTTTAACTAATAGCCCACCATATTTGGTGACAAACAGCTTTAAAGCTACAATTATTTTGGATATTTCATGAAGCTAAGATTGACAGAAGTCAATGAGGCTTTGGAACCACAAAGATTAGCAAAAGGCATAGTGTTTAAGGTTTGTGTTTTTTAGTTTCTCTTGGCCCAAACTAGTACACACAATTATCATGAGGAAAATGTGAGGTGGGAATAGTACATTCAGTGCCTTGAGCTTCTGAAGGAAAGGTGGAATATAAATCTATGAAATAGATAGGCACATTTTAAAACCTCATGGTGACTATATGGACAAACACCATCCTAACTTATAATTTTCCTAGCATTTCAAAAGCCATTCCAGTAATTTATCTGCCATCTTTAGTTCTACTAATAAGCTTCACTATAGATTCATTAAGCATGCAAGATGATGTTACTCTGTCTTCTTAATATTTAACATCATGCCCGTATTTTTCAGTTTGTATTTTTACTTTCATAATAGGCTTTTCCACATTTTCTTTACTTTTAGCTAACAAAATGGTACTGCCCATATATCTCAGACCGATACCATTTTGACTGCTATTTTAACTGGTACTTTATCAGGTTTTTCAATCTTGCCATTTTTATAATTTACTTCTTATATAAGTTGAACAACGATGAAGCAAATGCAATCTTATCTCACCCTCTTTTTCATTCCAAACCATTCTGCTCCTTCAAGTTAAGTTCTTCCAGTAGCTTCTATTCCTGGCAAAGATTCCTCAGTACAATAGCCCATAAGTCTTTATATGTTTCACATTATGGTGTATCAACGGAAGAAAGATAATATGTTGTTTCTCTTGCTTTCTCTATTATCCACCCTATACCAGCTATCTGATCTCATGTCTCTCTCTCCCCTTTCTGAAACTTGCCTGTTTGTTGACAAAAAGGGATTAGGAATTCTGACCTAAATATAGAGATTCATTGCTATCTGGAGAGACAAGTTATGTGGTACTGTTTGAAATCTAATTATTTGGATTTTTTTCTGATCTAAATTGTTTTTTCTGGTTTTAAATGTGAACTTTATTATTAGGCAACAAAAAAGTCCAATCTGAAAGTGCCAGAAAAAATGCATTACTGGAAATATGAGAAAGGATCATGGAATAGAATGTAATTGGCAGGTGCATGATCATGTTTTATATTTGTATGTACATATAACTGATAAACTCATACACCACTTTTATTATATAATGATAAGAATTAATTAAAAATAGGGGCAAAAAACAAAGAGCATCTTTCTTCTTGGACACCAGACCATAGAGCTTCCAGCTCACACGCCAGTCTAGCCCACCAGTTGTATGAAACGCAAGATTTTACAGTTTTCTGAAAGGCTAAAAAGATGGGTGTTTTAAGGGGTGAGCCAATGTTTCTCATTCTTGGTAGCTGGAAAAGAGGTGGACTTCAACTCCCAGAATTCCACAGCCAGCATGGGAACTGAAACTTGCACCTCTTCAAGCTGCCAAGCTTGAAAAACATTGGTATAACTATATTTATTAGAGTGCAGTGTCTGAGAATCTAAGTTTTAGACTAGGGGCTCTAAATAGAAATTCTCATCCAAAGAATCAAAGGCCAATATTGTCTTTAGCTGTTCATCTTGAGATTATTTTTCTCAAATAATACCAACGTGCCTACCGTCCCTGTCCTATTGTTTCTCTTATTCTTCTTTTATTTTTCTTATATGTACCCATTTCATGTATTCACAACTATGTATACACTTATACTTATTATCTTGTAAACAATTGGCAAATCAAATAAATAAATAAATAAATAAATGAAGAAGGGAGTGTTTTGGTTGTGGTTCTGCTTCTTGATGGGGGTGGTGAAAATCCCACCAAAATTACAACTGCAAATAACAGACACTTTTAATAACATAAAAAAGTGTTACTACTCACCAATATGGTCCAGGAATTAAGTTCTGGAACATTTTAGACCCTTCTAGCATCTCTAAGGTGTTCATAAGGTAAGAAATATTTGTGAATCTTTTGTTGTTTTAAAAAGTATTAAGGCAACTGCTTTCCTGAGTGTAAACATGTTATTTGCTTAAATCTTGTGCAGAACATTTTCCTGATTTTCCCAGGTTCCTTTGGCAACATTTCATTTATAGATGTCTGATTTAATTTGTCACAGAATCATCACAGTTTTCACCTAAAAAGCCAGTGGCAGGAAAAAGTGGGTTCAGCTATAACTGCTTGAATTACTGCGTGGAGGAGCTCTTTGACTAAATATTAGTAAGAACTTATTGATAAAAACAAGCAATTTGACATTAGAAAAGATTAACTTGAAAAGCTATAGATTGTAAAGGGGTTTTAACAAAGGCTGAATGACTCCTTCCCAAGGATACTTCAATAATGATTTTCATTGATGGTAATGAACTGGACTAAGTGGCTTTTGGGATTCTCTCAAATTCTGCCAAACCTGCTGACATTTCTTCAATGCCTGAAAATGTCGTTTTGATCTGGCACCAGAATAGAATAGAATTCTTTATTGGCCCAGTGTGATTGGGCATACAAGGAAGGTTGTGAAAGATTTGCATTTGATGAGGAGGGGGCATTCTGAAGTTAGAGTACTGCAATCAAAAATGTCCTTACCAGGCAAGAGAAGAACACCAGTAATTTGCAAGCAATGTAAAAGAACTTTTAAAGTGCTAATTAAACCTTCTGTTTCCCCACTGTTTTGTGCCTCTAATGAAACTACTGTTCCCCAGTCAGCAGTAACCTAACTTCAGAGAAAGGGGCACTCAGAGAACAGCCCACAGCTATCGATTTAACGCATTGGCAGACATAAGGTGGGGGGTGGGAAGTCTTACTACTTTTAGAAGAGTACCCAAGCCCTGGGCAATTGAAGCCCAGCACAGTTTCTTATTACTGCACATTATTCCCTTTTCCCATTCAATTGCATTTCTTAAATGTTTTAATAAGCAAAAAATCTCATTGAAATCTTTTATTCTCAATTGCCAATTGACTCTATAATCTCAGCCTGTTACCTTGCTTGCTGTTACATTCAAACACCTTCTCTTGGTTTTCTAAGCTTGCTGATAATCCCACTAATTGATCTCTGAAACAACCTCTAGTGAGGGAGACATTTTACTAGAGGTGATATCCAAGCAAGCAGTGCCTAAAGCAATATAGAAATAATTGACACTAGAACAACATTACCATTTCCTTGAAATCTTTTCTGCAAAATTATTTCCTTTGCCAAATGCCCATTCCTGTTTGGTCAGTGCTAACCATCTGCAGTCTTTCATGACCATGAAGTTTCAACATGATCAGGTCAGTGTGGGAATACAGTCAGAAACTTTCCTAGGCGTATCATTTCACAAGAGTTTCTGTTGCCACTGCAAGGCCAACCAAAGCACTCTTAGGCCATATAAACAATGACTTAAAGTATTTGGGCACATAATACAGTGTGAAATGTGGCATCTTCTCCCACTTGAATGATCTGTAAAAAAAAAAAATAGTCAAAGGAGGTCTAAAGGTACAGAGGTGGGAAAAAGTAACTGGCAGCCACATGACTCAAGTGGTTGAATTTATTAAACATCACAACAATAGGCATAAAGCACATGTTATTCTAAAACAATGGATAAAGCTAATAACTTTGCTTCTTCGTGTGCATGAATGTGAAGCTTTTCATACCTCCACAAGAAAAAGGGTTAGAGAAGCAGCATATTGTACTAAAATGAATATAAAACATTGTGGAAATAAGAGCCCCTTTCACTGGGTGAAGGAGTGCGGTGGCAAGGGTTATTGTTCTGTATTTGCATTCTTGTAACCCTGTATTCTGATTGGCTAGGACGCACAGCATTCGGATTGGCTGAGTGTACAGCACTGATTGGCCATTATGGATCGACCGCGATTGGCCTAGCCGATCGCAGGAGATTCGAACGGCTGTCATTGGCCGCGGCGCCGGGTACAGGTTCTATATAAGCCGCCGCCGATCCGATGTAAGCCAAGCCGATCTACCACCTAATAAAAAGAGCTTGAAAGTCACTGGTCTCGCGTCTCTCCTTGGGACCGATCCACCAACATAACACTGGCTACGAGGGTGGGATCGTGAGATGGAGACCCACCACGCACGTGGCACCGTGGCACAAGCAACCAACGAGATGGCCAGCAGCACCGCGCCACCCGCACCCTTCAACCAGGCTGCAGAGGACTGGGAATCCTACATCGATAGATTGCTCATGTTCCTGGAGAGCAGCAATCTTAAGGACGCGAATGGACAGAAAAAAAGGGCCGTGTTCCTGACACACTGCGGGCCCGCAGTGTTCAAGATGGCAAAGGCCCTTGCCAAACCCGAGGACGTGAAGACAATGGACTGGGCCGACCTCGAACCCCTGTTGCGAAACCACTATGCACCTGCTGTACCCACTCTCATCAGATGGCACGACTTCTACTGAAGGGACCAGAAGGAGGGTGAGAACATCAGCGACTTCTTGGCTGATCTACGGAACCTCGGGGGCATGTGCGGTTTCACCGACATGGATGAAGCCCTGCGAGACCGTGTCGTCCTTGGGCTCAAAGACCCGGTCCTACAGAGCCGGCTAATGGCAAAGGGTGACATCTCCCTCACCGACGCCCTTGCTGAAGCGACCACAGCGGAGGCAACCAGGAAATCAGCAGCTCGGATGCGGCAGACAAGCGCAGCGGACCGGCCGACGATGACCGAGGCAACCCCGACCCCGGAGAAGCACCCCGAACCAGGCCACCGAGTGACCACCACCACCCATCATGGCGACCTCGACTCCCTCTCCGACACCGAGGACGAGGAGGAGGACATCCACCGACTCCAGGCGGAATGAGATCGGCGTGAGCGGCGAGGTCGTAAGCCGGAGTTCCAGTGCGCCGGGTGTGGGGGTGACCATCCACGGTCAGAATGCCGGTTCCTCGACGCAATCTGCTGCCATTGCGACAAGCGGGGCCACATCGCCAAGGTGTGCCAGTTCAAGTGGAACCACGCCCCCTGACTATGAGACGGCAGCCCCTGGGGACGAGATGGCACCCCCCCAAGAACCAGAGACCGGTACGCCGAGAGCCGATGGAGCCAGGGCGGAAGAAACAGACGTCTCAACGAGGCCAGACAACGAGAAGAAACACACCAAACGGTCGTCATCGGCCACTCTTCAAACGAGGATGCCCGGAAGGTACGCATGGAGGTAGGCATCGAAGACCAGCCATGCAAAATGGAGGTGGATTCTGGGTCCTACCTCTCCATGGTTGCATGGCGGGAAATCAAGCACCTGGTGCCTACCATCCGCAGGCGCGAACTGGAAAGCCAGAAACTCATCCTCAAAGACTACCAGGGAAACTGCATTCCCGTAGTCGGAATAGGACACTTTAAGATTACATTTAAAGGGCGCACCGAGATACTTCCCCTGACTATTGTGGACAAAGACCGCCCTAGCCTCTTGGGACTGCAATGGTTCGCGCCATTGGGAATAGAAGTGACAGGCATCCACCACGTCGCCGAGGCAGACTGGGAGGAGCAACTCGCAAAGGACTTCCAGGAGGTCTTCGACGGCAGCCTAGGCAAGTACCGAGGGGCCCCAATATCCTTCAGCCTAGACCCTAACATTGCCCCAATCCGCCTGAAACCCTGGTGAGTGCCCTTCGCACTCAGACCCAAGATTGATGAGCAGTTAGACAAGCTCATCAAGCAAGGGGTACTCGAGCCAACAGACCATGCCAGGTGGGAAACCCCTATAGTCACCCCGGTCAAACCGGATGGGTCGGTGAGAATCTGTGGTGACTACAAGGCCACCCTCAATCGCGCCCTGCAACAGAGTGCTTACCCCGTCCCAGTGGTACAGCACCTTCTGCACTCACTGGGGGGAGGCAAGGTTTTCGCGAAACTCGACCTGGCACAGGCTTATCAGCAATTGCCGGTCGACGCAGAAACCGCAGAGGCGCAAACCATAGTCACCCACCGGGGGGCTTCTCGCTGCAAGAGACTCCAGTTTGGAGTCAGCATGGCCCCGGGGGTCTTCCAAAGCCTCATGGAGAGGCTACTCCAAGGGATTAAGGGGGTTGTGCCCTACTTTGATGACGTGCTGGTGTCAGCGACCAACCAGAAACAATTAGAAAGCTGTCTAAGGGAGGTGCTACAAAAATTCAAAGACTCGGGGCTGAAAGTCAAAAAAGAAAAATGCCAGCTGTGCACCGAGAAAGTCGAATTCCTGGGGTACCTCCTAGACCAGCACGGAATCCACCCAACGGAAAAAAAATCAGGGCCATCAAGAAAGCCCCTAGACCAAGAAATAAAACCGAACTGCAGGCGTGTCTTGGACTGATTAACTTCTATAATGTTTTCCTGCCCCAAAAGGCGACCGCGGTGGAACCGTTGCATAGGCTGCTGGACAAAACAGCCACCTGGAACTGGGGAAGGCGCGAGGAAAACGCATTCAACCGGACTAAAGACCTGCTCACATCGGACGCTGTCCTCATCCAGTACAGCGAGACCCTACCACTAGCGGTCACTTGCAACGCATCACCCTTTGGCGTCGGGGCCATCCTCAGCCATGCTCTTCCGGATGGAAAAGAGGCACCCATCGCTTTCTTTTCAAGGACCCTCTCAAAACCGGAAAGAAATTACAGCCAGCTGGACAAGGAGGCCCTGGCAATCATCGCCGCCATAAAGAGGTTCCACGAGTACCTCTACGGCAGAACCTTCACCATCATCACTGACCACAAGCCGCTGTTAGGGATTCTGGCAGGGAACAAGGCCACCCCGAACATTCTATCCCCGAGAATGACAAGGTGGTCCGAATTCCTTGCCGCCTACAGTTACCGGCTAACCCACCGACCCGGTAAGACAATATTACACGCAGACGCCCTGAGCCGCACGCCTTTGCCCGACCTGGACTCCGACCCAGCACCCACAACGTCCACCCTGAGCACAGAGACTTTACCCAAGCTCCCCGTGACCATGTCAGACATTGCCCACGAAACCAATAAAGACAAACGTCTGGCGTGGGTCTTAAATTGGGTAGAGAAGGGGTGGCCGGAAAAAGACGACGACGAACAATTCAGGACCTTTCGAAACCGACAAACAGAACTTTTCACTCAAAAGGGTTGTTTACTGTGGGGGGACAGGGTTGTTGTCCCGGAAAAATTACAGAAAAGAGTCTTGGAATTGTTGCATGAGGGGCACCCGGGCATTGTTAAGACTAAAGCCCTGGCCAGGAGTTACACCTGGTGGCCAGGGATGGACAAGCAAATCGAAGCTTGGGTGGCAACATGCAGGCAATGCCAAGAATCCAGGCCAAGCCCTCCCGCCTCCCCAATCCTGGAATGGGAAACCCCCAGAGGGCCGTGGTCCAGGATTCACATAGACTTCACCGGACCCACAAAGGGACACACCTTCCTCATAACGGTAGACGCTTACTCCAACTGGTTGGAGGTAAGCAACATGAGAACTACCACCACAGAGGCCGTCATCAAAGAACCCAACAGACCATTCTCAACCCACGGCCTCCCAGATGTAATTGTATCAGATAACGGGCCCCAGTTTACCGCGCTGGAATTCGAAAAATTCCTAGCGGAACGGGGAATACGGCATGCACTGACAGCGCCAGCACATCCGGCAGCGAATGGCAGGGTGGAACGAATGGTCCAGTTTACAAAGAAAACAATCCAAAAAATCGAAACCGGGGAAATACAAGAAAAAATTAATAAAATGCTATTCATACAACACATAACTCCAAACACGACAACCAACAAAAGCCCGGCAGAACTATTAATGGGGAGGAAATTAAGGCCCCCACTGGACAGGCTGCACCCCACGTACAACCCAGAAAGTCACTGGTCTCGCGTCTCTCCTTGGGACCGATCCACCAACATAACAGTTATTAAAATAAAATTACAATTCAGGAAGTGTGTGACACATTTTGCAAGATAATTGCTAACATGTTTCTGGAAGAGTGGCAGATATTAATTAATAGTATTGTGTCAAATTTTAGGCTTCATTATTAGCATTTTAAAAGGTGAAAAGGTGATGAAGCATATCAAAGCTTGAAGTCTGAAACCCATGCAAGCCTTTTAAAGAACTTTACATTCATTGCTAGAACCAAAGATAATGGAGATCAACCCACAAAATAGCAACACATTATTAAGCCACAAATACTAAGTGGACTGAGTGAGTGAGTTCATTGGTGTTTTTTTTTGGATATGACCCATGCAGTGACTGTCCCATAACAGCTGGTGAAAAGAATGACATGTGGAGGCTGGAGGCCCCTCTTGACCATATCTCTTAGGACAACTGGACATATTGTTTGCTGAGGCAGATACATAAAAAAATAAGATGGAGACAAAACATTGCACTATGACTTTTGGACTATGATTTCTACGAATGTGCATAGCTTAGAAAAATAATGTCTATTTCACAAAATTAAAAAAAATGTAACATGCTAAACACTATTCATTTCTAATTCATTATTCCAAAGGTGCTTTTTCAGGCAGCAACTGGACTTCCTTGTTTCTTCTTTGAAGAGGTTTCGCTTCTCATCCAAGAAGCTTCTTCAGCTCTGACAGGATAGTGGGGAATGGAAGGATTTATACTTCCTTGCGGACAGCTGGTCATTTGCATCCTTTTAGAGGATTGTTGAAGTACTTGGAGGTTTATCTGTGTCCTCAGGGTCACTTGAATGGTGCTCCTGGTTCCTGTAGTCTGCAATATTTTTTTTTTAAATTCATTAATGTCAATTCATTATTGACAGACATTTTGCATTGGATACAAGTTGTGAAAAAATGTGTGTGTAAGTGGAGTCTCTGAGGACCCCTAACAATACAGTCTCCTTCTTGAGTCTGAGGTTTGGCACAGAAAGCAATTTTATATAAATGAGAAAATAACCTTATTCTGCTGATGTTTAAGAACATATTCAAGATACGCATCATCCGTTTTTGAAATGTCTGTATATTTAAAAAAATGAAAAGATCAATGTGTTTCTATATAGTCTAGATTTAACAGTGGGTTTAATGATTGAATAAATTTTATATTAACATTGTACAGATCTTTTTCTTTTCTCTTATTGGTTTCTTCTTCTTCCTTTTTAATTTAATCATTGTAATGCTTTTGCTTCTTTTACTGTATAATTATTGATGATTTTTTTCATTATATTTTTCCTTTTTTTAAATTAAAGATTCTTTTGAGTTGATCTCTATGCCCAGTGACACAATGGATACATCCAAACACCTGCAATTTTTTGTTTTTGAGATCTAAGTCTAGCCTACTGCTCTATAATTTCCTAGTGGTCTCGTATCCACTAGGTCCAGTCCTTGGTTTTTCAGCTGTTCAGCAGAAGTCATAGACCAAACCTAAACTCAAATACAATAGGGAAATCCAGTATAGTCCAATCCTTTATTTCCTTATACCTAATGAATAAAATCTTGCCAAACTAAAGCTATAATCTATATAAAGCTATATAAATCTATATAAATCTATAATCTAAAAAACGGGGGCCCCACCACGCCACGCCCTGTCCGCTTACTTTATTTCCTTATGCCCTCGATCCCGACGCTTATACTTATTATGAAACAATTGTATCCTAAGAGAGTTTAGAGTGTGGCTATTCTGAACTTCTTGCCCCCTCTTCCATCCAACTCAGGACTGGGCAGTCTCTTAATCTGGACTTCTCTTTGGCATCTACTGTCTTGTTCCTGAGAAACTTTGGTATTCTCAAGCCACCACCACCCCGCGCCATTCCTTCTCAGGTTCATGTTCCATCGCATCTACCAAGATTGAGAATGCTCCAGTTGGAAGTGGCGTCTGTAGGGCCACTGCAAGCATACGTTTGCAAGTTGTGCGCTGTAAAATGGCATCATGACATGGGTGTGCACGCCAAACAACGGGTACAGTAATAGCCCAGTGCTGCAATGCAGGGCACCAGCTCAGGGAAAGAAGCCCATCAACTTTCAACTCCAGGTCCACGTGGAGATGTAGAAGTAAAAAGAGAAGGAAGCACCTGGCAACTGAAGCTGACATACGACATGACTTCAAACTTTGACAGCAAAAAAACTTTTGCACAAAGGTGCCTCACAGGTCAGTGGTGATCCTGCAGAAGAGATACAATTTGAAGGTCTCTACCAAGTAAGTTGCACAGTTTCTCCTAATAAAAAATATGTGTCTTCTGCATTTATTTATTTATTTGTTTGTTTATTTATCTGTTTACTTACTTGCTTGGTGGCTGGCTGGCTGGCTGACTGACTGACTGATTGATTGGCCGCGTATAGGTTAACTCTGGGTGACTTACAGTTACCTCTTAGTTACAACAAAAATGTTAAAACCAAACATTAAAATCAAAGATACTTGTGGGAGGGTGGGAGCAGAGTAGGGGCGAAAAGTGGGGTCTGTTATTACTCAATCAACCACAACATTGCACTGATCTCCCACTGGGCCCCAAAGCTGACTGGCACAGCCATATCTTTAGATCCTTACAAAAAGATAGGAGGATTGGGCCAACCTCACATTGGGGGGAGGGGGGTAAGTTCTTCCAGAGGCAGGAGCAACAGAAGAGAAGGCCCTTCTCCTGGATCCCACCAGGCAGAATATTCAGGCTGATGGGATCCGCAGCATGCCTCCTTTGCCAGCATGAGTGGTATGGGCCAGTGGATTGAGATGGTCGGTCATGTATACCAGTGATCCCCACCTTTTTACCCCCGCCCCCCCCCCCCCCGGCACAGCGGCCCGCCGCACCGCACGCGGGCGCCGCGCCACACCCAGGCCCCCTGAGCCTCACCGAAGCACTTTCATCAAAACATTGCCGCGGTGGGGCTTTCCGGAGTGGCTACGGGCCAGGCCGCCACTTTTTTGACGCTCCGGTGAGCTCACCGAAAAGCCACCGGGCCTCCATCAGAGCGCGCCCAGCAGCCCAGCGCCCGTAGGACTTGTTCCCTCCCCCCGTCCTGGACCGATGGTTGGGACCCTGATGTACAATGTCACAAAGAAATTCAACAGGTATCAATGATTTAAAAAAAAAAACCAGGACTGAATTTTTTGCATCACACATTACAATTAAAGGAAGGCCTGCAAATGTTTTGGTTTACCCCCCTATTTTTATTTTCCTAAAACCCTTTACCATTTGGAACTATTGTTGAGCTGAGGAGGAAAAAAAACCTCCACGCAAAACAGCTAGGTGCTTGTTTGTCTATGCACATCAATGGATGTGCCTAAAGCTCCTTTGGTGAGACCGCAGGCGCTGTGCTAATTAGCCGACTGCTATATAAAGGAGAAGCAGTTTACCTGGATATCCGTGTCGCTCCCTCTGTGGCTGAAGTTCATGTTGGAAATGCCTCGGTTGAGTCTTTCTTTTCTCCATTTCAGTTCTGAAATGTGCCTTTTCAAAAGGAAACTGAAAAATGGGGAAAATAAAACTTGCTGACCTGGGCAAGTTTATTAATTTACTGACCACATTGACTTTGGTTTCGTTATTTATTGATTATATTGTTTTATTCTACGGAGGGAGAAGGTTCCTCATCTAAAAAAGCTATGAATTCAATTGGGTGAATTGATATAGAATAGAATATCAGAGTTGGAAGGGACTTTGGAGGTCTTCTAGTCTAGTCCAACACCCTGCTTAGGCAGGAAACCCTATGCTATTTCAGACAAATTTGCTTCTCTCCTTGATTAGTTTCTACCCATTGCTTCTTGTCCTGCCCTCATGCGTTTTGGAGAATAGCTTGACTCCCTCTTCTTTGTGGCAGCCCCTGAGATATTGGAATACTGCTATCATGTCTCTCCTAGTCCTTCTTTTCATCAAACTAGACATATCCAATTCTAGCAACTGTTCTTTATATGTTGTAGCCTCCAGGCCCTTAATCATCTTTGTTGCTCTTCTCTGAATTCTTTCTAAAGTCTTTCTAGAGTAATATGATATTATGATAATCATTTTCAGTGGGGATAGAAGTTTGCTAGAACCACAGGTACTGCATTTTATCTCAAAGCCTTTATGATGAGATTCCCTCCCCCTCCCCCAAAATAAAGATTAACTGGAAAAGGGAAATGAACTGACATAAAAATCCTGTACACCCAGTTTCTCTACTTTTTTGGCTAGGAACGCCAAGTGCATTGAAACTAATTTTAGAGACTCTTGCAAAGCAAGGTAGTTCTGGCTCTGGTTAGGACCAAGTCATAACATTAAATTTTTAATTTTTATTAAATTAAAATGAATATAATGCAATAATAATTGCTGATTCAAATTAATTGCCTATAAAAGTACACACCTCAGTTTTGTAGGCCATTTGATCTCTTATCAGTGCACAAAGCTTTATGTTATGTTAGAGGTACTCACTTTCTGTACACATCGATGAACACAAGTACACATACACAACAGGATTTCACTTTTCAAGACTCTCAATATGGTTGGGGTTAGACCATTCTATGAGTTGAAATCCACACCTCAGAAGTGTACCCAGGCAGAGGAAGGCAGCATTAGAATCATTTATTGGGGTCGATAGGCCTGGATTCAAATAACTCCCTAGTCATGAACCTCAATGAAACCTTAGTTGCCCTTCCAGTTTTGCAATGCAGAAGTCTGTATATTGCAGAAGAAGAACTGCTACTGTCCATCTGATTAGTCATAATATTAGCACAAAGTGTGAGAATATAAGCATATGACCTAGGTGGAGGTAGGACATAATTGATTGCATCAAATTATTTATCTATCAATTCATTTATTTATTCTTAAATTTTATTATGGCCCAAACTACAGAAGTTACGTATTTGGCTATTTCCTACCCTCCTCCTTTAAATCCAGTAAAAGGAGATTAATTTGAAATTAAAGAACAGTCCCTTTTAAAAATGACTAATTGTGTTTTAAAATTAAAAACTAAGGTTGTTTTCCAGCTTCCCTTAAAAGCTGTTGTTTTCTGACTTGAGAACATCTTAAGTCCTTGAGAACGTAATTTCAGTGAAGCTGAACAATCAGGTTTTCCTTGCTAAAAAGTTTCTATGGACTTTAAGCATGAAGTAACAGCTGTTCCCTATTACTCTGATTATTAGAACATTGGAGCTATGGCTTTATCATAAGGGGAAAAGATGAAAAAGGAAAGGCTCTGTGTCAGGTCAAAGGAGATGATGTGGGAAGAGGTCTTTGAAGACATCACATGTGCCAACACGTGGGAAAGAAAAAGAAAAGCAGGTGGACTAATGAACAGGAAAGAATTCCTGGAAAAAAGGCAATCATTAGGAGATCATTTTTCATTCCCTTCATGGAATGGAACAATAACAAACAGAGGACAAACTGTTTAGATCTTGTGATGGTCATTGTCCAAGTACCAGCCCAGCCCTATGGCCACCCATTGAAATCCAGACTGGATTTTCTGGATTGGGTTAGAAACAGGTGAAGCATGGGGGACAGGCAGTTTAGAGTGCAATAGGAATTGCCCTACCTATCACAAAAACTCTTCAGTGATTGAGGATCCACAGTCCAAAGAACAGAGAAAGCTCTCCAGTGCTAACCCTGTAAATGAAGGATGGACATTAAAAGGGCAAGAGTAACATCACTGCTTTGAGCTGACAGTACCTATTTCAGGTGGAGATTTACACGGGCAGAGAGCAACTTATTTTCATAAAGACGTCCCTGATTGATTGAACTGACCACTTTCCATTTGCTCCTATTCTGGCACACCCACTTCCTACATTAATAAAGCTGTACTGGTTTATGCAATTAACAAGATCCCTTAAATGTTCACCTTTAAAAAAATGTAGAATGAGATTTTTAGCTATGCGTACTTAACAGTTATAACATCTGTTTTGCTCCATTCCTCTTTAGCTTGCTCAGTTCTTGTTGTACATGTCTAGGGCACTTTTTTTGTGAGCTTTATAATGCTTCAGGTAGGCATGTTGTTTTAGTAAGTCCAGTGCAGTGATGGTATTCAAAAAATTTTACTACAGGTTCTGTGGGCATGGCTTGGTGGGCATAGTATGGCTTGGTGGGCATGGCAGGAGAAGGTTACTGCAAAATCCCCATTCCCTCCCCACCCCACTCACCTGCTTTCCAGCTCCATTCTCCTGTGCAGGGCAACAAAAGACGATCCAGCCAATCAGCTGGGACTTGGGAGGCAGAGAATAGATGGTGGCGGGGACAGTCAGAGGTGGTATTTGCTGGTTCTCCGAACAACTCAAAATTTCCGCTACCGGTTCTCCAGAACTGGTCAGAACCTGTTGAATAGCACCTCTGGTCCAGTGCTCCTTTGAAGAGATGATGAAGTGGAATTCCCTTGCTTAGGAGCCACTCACTCAGTGGGCTTTCAAAGTTAGGATGACGTCGAATGAGGAAACTTATTCAGAGTTGAAACCATTGCAATGTCCCTATGGTGATGTGATTGTGATTTGGGTATTTGGCAATCAGCACACAATTACGAAGGCTGCAACATCCCCCTGTCATTTGATCTTCACTGCCAGTTTCCAACAAGCAAAGTCAATGAGGAAGTCAGCAGGAAAGTTGCAAGTTATGGCCATGTAATACTACATTTAACAACCATGTGTGATTTACTTAATGAGTACAACTGAAACTGTCTGAACTGCCATTGGGGCAGTCACATGATGTTACACTTTACAACAGAGTTTCTTAGCAACAAAGTTGCCTATTCCAATTACTGTTGTTAAATGACGACTAACTATACTGTAGTTGGAAAGAACACACTATAATTGGGCGAGACGGATGGCGGGTACTACAGAATAAGGAAAGAACGAGAATAGATCTATGGAAAATGTCTACCATGCTAATGAATCGCATTAATTGGAACCTAAGAGAGAGAGAGGAAAAAACCCAGAGCCTCTTTTTCCCTGCCTTCTTCAGACAAGAATTTAAACTCCCATTGGGCATTTTGCTGTGCAGCCACTTAGGTAATAGCAGAGTAACTGATTAGGGATGCAGGTGCTAAGCTTTCTGCCTGGGGATCAGCTCATTCTTTAATGCAGTGGCAACCATCCAAACCAAGAAGAATAAACTTTGTTTCACGATTCAGAAGGTTTGCAAAGTACCTCAGGGACATTGTAAAATAAAATAACAAAGTTATTTTTATGATATCTGTACCACCATCAAACAACAAAACCTGTCTATTTCAGGTCCTTGAGAAGGACATGATATGTGGATAAAAATGGTGAATCCAATCTAAACATCTTGCTGACTGTGCAACCAACTATAATACTTGCAACAAAAGTATTATATATAATATAATAGTAATACCACATCAAACAAGGAAAAGTAGTAAAAATTGAAGGAATCAAGATGCCTCATGAAAATAACATTGAGTCTTGATGAAAGTGATTACAACAAATATCTAGGTATCCTTCAAGCTGAAGACAGTGAAGAAGATCTTAAAGTCCAAACTCAATGGAGGAAAGACCATCAAGGCAATCAACACTTAGGCAATTCCAGTCATTAGATACACAGCTGGAATAGTGAACTGGACTCGAGCAGAACTAAAAACAATGGAGAGGAAGACCAGAAAAGTGATGACGACGAATCATGCCCTTCATCCTCACAGTGACATTGACAGTCTCTACCTACCAAGGCAAATAGGTGGGTGTGGATTGTTGCAAGTACATTAGATGGCTGAAGAAGAAAAAAGGGCTTTGGAAGAATATCTGAAAGACCATAAAGAAGATGCACTTAGTATGCCAGGAAGGGTTACTGACTACTAGAGAGACCGAACTGGACTGCAAGGAAGACCAAATGCAGAACAGAATGGAGGCAAGGGAAGACAACGCACTACACAGCCAGTAGATTAAAAACAATAGCAGGGAAAGGAGAAAATAACAAGACCTGGCAATGGCTAAGAGCAGGAAAATTGAAGAAAGAGGCCGAGGGACTAATTCTGGCTGCACAAGACCAAGCCTTAAGGACAAATGCATACAAAGCCAGAACTGAGAAGATAGGAACAGACAGTAAGTACTGCCTGTACAAAGAAGCTGAAGAAACAGTGGACCACCTGGTAAGCTGCTACAAGGAGATTGCCCAAATGACTACAAGCAGCGTCATGACAAAGTAGCAACAATGGTGTATTGGAAGATCTGTAAGAAATATCATTTGCCTGCAGATTAGAACTGGTAGGATCATCAAATAGAGAAAGCCATAGAAAATGAAGAAGTGAAATTGATCTGGGGCTTTAGAATTCAGACAGGCACCATCCTGCAACAATATCTGTAACACATCAAACATCCAGATCCGCCTATCCCAGGTCCTTGGTAAGGATGCAATAGGTAGACAAAAAGGCCGACTCCAGTCTGAACACCTAGTTGACTGTGCGATGATCAATACTAATACTTTTCGTCCTTCAGCAAGGAAAAACTGCTTTTTCATTTTTGGGTAAGTCACTGTGAAGTGTATTATGGATAGTGTGCAGGGCAAATAATATTCATTTGTGATAAATGAACCCATTAATGCTCCATTAATTAAAACTACATTAAAGATCTATTAATGCTAGTTACATAAATCATTTTTTTGCTTTGGGTAAATGTATCTGTTTGTCCTATGTAGGCATGTTATATAATTCCTGTCTTGATTCTCAGGTATATTACTAGGCAAACCAAAGAATGGATGTTGTCTAGGATGCAGGAATTCCTACACTGAAACTATCTGCAATATAGTTCCCCAGGTTGACCTAGATTGAGCAAATATAGTTGTCATGCTTGGAATATTAACAACAAGGAATCAGTCAGAAAGGGCTTCATTGGTTCTTAGAGTTTGAGGAAATGCTATAGTAGCAATTATTCAGTGCTTTATGTAAATCACCCAGCAACTGGGCAAAGCCAGTGGGGGTTCTAATAAATAAAAACTAACATTTAAGCATTTCCAGGTTAGTGTTTACATTTCTTTAGAGTCTGGCAGGATCTACAGGTAGTGTTAGGCACCACAGGAGCAACAATTTTAAAAATGAAAGTGGCTACAAACTTTACAGAGCAGCTTCAGTATCTCTGAGAAAAATGCCAGTGGGAATGTGAGCACGTTGGAGAGCTATGTTTGTTGTTAACATCAAAAGGTAAAGGGTGAAAATCGAATAGCAGTAATGACAAGAGGATCTCTGCAAGCCCAAGGGAAGCAAAGCCATCTCAAAGAACTCAAACCTGGAAGAAGGCACAAAAACTGTTGCTGAGAATATTATACAGACACCATTAAAACATTTAGATAAACTTGAGTGCCAACTGATGAGAGACCCAGAAGATTCTTCCTCTATTCTTCCATCTCCGTTGCCAAGTTCCTACTTGAACTTCCTGTTTATTTGCTATATGGGTTTTCCTTTCTAAAAACTGGGTTGCTTTCATGCCCTCTAACATTATAAAGAAGAAAAGACGCAAGTGGCTTCCATAATAAACTATTGAGAAACTGCCTCTGAACCTGCATTTGAATGTGTGTTGTAATTTTCATGAAATAGTTATCATATTGCTTGTACTTCTCTTGTTGCTGTGAGACGAAAATGGGGATACAGATACAGATTAACAGAGTTGGGACCTTGTAGGTCATCTAGTCCAACCTCCTGCCCAAGCAGGATGGCGAACCTATGGCACACGGAAGTAGCACGCAGAGCCATCAGCTCAGTTCCATTGCGCATTCGCAGGCACCTCCGCCAGCCAGCTGATTTTCGGGTATCTGCTGTGCATGTGTGGGGGATGGGGCACATGTAGGAGATGCGTGCACATGTGCAGGGGTGGGGGAGTGCAGGGGTCCCTTGCGCATGTGCAGGGGGAGCACGGGGGGGTTGTGTGTGCATTGCATTATGGGTACAGGCACACGTGCGTGGTCTTGCACGTGCGCATATTCGGCACGCGACGACAAAAAGGTTAGCCATCACTGCCCTACACCATTTCTGACAGATGGCAGTCCAGTCTCTTCCTGAAAGCCTCCAGTGATGACGCTCCCACAACTTCTGAAGGCAAGCTGTTCCATTGGTTGATTGCTTTCAACTGTCAGAAAATTTCTCTTTATTTCCAGGTTAAGTCTCTCCTTGTTCAGTTCCCATCCATTATTCCTTGTCTGGCCTTCAGGTGCTTTGGAAAATAGCTTGAGCCCTTCCTTCTCTCTGGCAGCCCCTCAAATATTGGAAGACTGCTATGGATAATCGGGATAATCGAAGGATTCCTTTTATCCAAGGATGCTCGAGTAAAATGCAATTATGATAGGCTGCCATCAGTCACGTTGAATCCCTGACACATCTTAGGAGTTTCAACTTGTCAACTAACTAAGGGGTTCTTCTGCCAAAGACTTTTTCCTTCAGCTCAGGTCTAAGAAAAAAAAATACTTCAGATCTTGTTATTCAAAACCCAGAAGTAGCAAACAAAATAGGAGGAATTGTGTAGCAATGAAAGAAAGGTTTTAATGAGAAATACCTTTATTCACACAATTCTGTAAGTATAAAAAGAAAGGATGTTGGGAAAAGGGGAACACATGGAACAAAAGCAAGGGCAAAAATTACCCAGAGAATTTTCTGCAGGAAATCAATACAGAGCTTGAATTTCAGCACATGTTCAAATTTTCACAGAGGATTGCACACTGCTTAGATGGGGCTAAACAGGCTTTCTTTTCTTCCTAAATTTTATATAATATAATAACGTATACACTGTAATATGGAAGATAAGTAGAAAGCAACTTCTTTAGGGAGAACGATATAAATCCAGAAATGTGATTATTTTATGTTTACTCTGTTAAAATATCTTGAAGCACATCCTGATGTTAACACCCTGTTCCTATTTTGGCGTTTCATAACATGTAGGAATCATACAATATTTTGTTGATGAGCACAGCTACGCACCCACACATATAGCTTAAACAAACAAACAAACAAAAAACATTTTAAACAATTTAGAGAGCTGATCATTCTTTCAAATATGACCCTGAGGTTAGCTTATTTAGATTTAACATTGTTGGAAGAAATGTCCATCTGGGTTCACAGAAATTATCAAAATCCATAAAAATCCATACTAAGTAAATATATCCTCTTTCCCCACTCTGGAACTGAATGATTAAGTTCCTAAATAAAATTATGCAATGGGTTTGGGTTTTTTGGTTCTGTTTTATTTTGGATTTTTTTAAACTGTATATGATTTAGCTACTTGCAATTTGTAACTAAGATTTACAGGTAAATATAACGTATGAACCCAATCATAGGGAGTTATTTGACAGACCATTGTAAAAGCCATCATTAACTTAGTATGATGTGCGAATACATTCAGTGTATTACTATCTTTTTGTAGTCTTGCTTTCTGAATTTCCAAATGTGCTCTAAAACAGTGGTCATCAACCAATGGGCTGGGGAACCACTGGTAGTCTGCAAGAAAATGTTGGTGGTCCGCAGAGAAATGTCACCCCCAAAGCACCCCCAAAGCAATTAATCCAGGCTGCGTGGGAACACAAGGCTGTGTCGCCCACATGGCCCGCAGGAACACAAGGCTTGCGTCGCTTGCATTGCGAACAACACAAAGTAGTGAGGGGAGGGGGGAAGAGCGGAGGGGGGGAACTTGCCCCACTCGCCCCACACACCTCGCCTGACCACCAGGCTACTTCTTTCTGCTTCTTTCTTCTTCTGGTTTTGGTTGCATGCAAAGAAAGCAGCAAAAGCCTTTCTTTTTCTCCCCAAACTTCACCAGAAATGAGTCTTTGGGACCCTGCAAGGCATCCTGCTCCAAGAGGCTGCACCGGCATGACAAGTCTCACAAAGACTCATTTCTGGCAGAGTTTGGGGGAGAGAAAGAAAGACTTCTGCTGCTTCTGCTGCTTTCCTTGCATGAAGCCAATGGTCTCTCTCTCTCCCCACCCCCGAGAACGGAGCTGGAGATGGTATCCTGCGATCCCAAATAAAGAATGATTGATAGGTAGGAAAACGGGATGGGGAATTTTCCTGCAGACTTTTTGGGGGATTTTCCCAGGGTCTCTGCTGCTTTCTGCAGAGAACGTAGGAAAATGTCAGCAAGCCACCGTCAGTCAAAATCCATATTAGTGGTCTGCAGGATTTAAAATTATGAGTTTAGTGGTCCCTGAGGTCCAAAAGGTTGGTGACCCCTGCTCTAAAACATCCAACCAGAATCAAGATAATTTCTCATGTGTCAATCTACTCATTTCAGCACATTCCAATATTTTCTTAATAATTTCTTCCTCTAATGGTATTTTCTCACTCTTCCAATTTTTAGCAAATACAATCCTAGCCGCTGTTAATACATTTACAATCAAATATTTTAAGTTTTTATTATATGTATCAGGTAAGATTCCCAATAAAAAAAATCTCTGGTTTCAAATCTATATGTTTCTTTGTCATTTTTTCCAACCATATGAATTCTAGTCCAATATTTCCTGGCCTCCTCACAAGTCCACCACATATGGTAATATGAGCCAGGAATCTGATGACATTTCCAGCATTTTTCAGATTTGTTCTTGAACATTCTTGCAATTCTTGTCGGGGGAAAATGCCACCTATAAAACATCTTAGGGAGAGTCTTCCTATTTTGTCGTGTTGCTTTTGCTGTATAGTCCAGTTTATTGTCTACAATTCCATTGAAATCTCCCATCATAAGTATATTAGCATAGTCCAGTTCAATTATTTTCATATGTAATTTTTTATAGAATTCTTCTTGTTTATCATTCGGGGCATAAATTGCAACTAGAGAACAAATTGAGAATAAATTGAAATTAGAGAACAAGAAGATAAACAATTTTATGAAGTTTGGGATCTTTTTTACCAATGGTTAGATAATACAATATAATAATAGAATATTTAGAAACCTAGGAAATATATATATATATATATATATATATATATATATATATATATATATATATATATATATATATATATATATATATATATATAAAAAAAAAAAAAAAAAAAAAAACCCACCCCCCCAAAAAAAAAAAAAAAAAAAAAAAAACCCAAAAAACCCCCACACAAACAACCCCCCCCCCACAAAAACACCCCCCCCCCCCCCCAACAAAAACAACCCCCCCCCCCCCCCCCCCCCCACCAACACCCCACCCCCCCCCCCCCCCCCCCCCCCCCCACCCCCCCCCCCACCAAAACCCCCACCACCAAAACACCCCCCCACCCCACCCCCAAAAAACCCCCCCCCCCACCACCAC
This sequence comes from Notechis scutatus, assembly GCF_049901735.1. Lineage (NCBI taxonomy): Eukaryota > Metazoa > Chordata > Lepidosauria > Squamata > Elapidae > Notechis > Notechis scutatus. The sequence goes on from NC_142009.1 coordinate 300,765,359, forward strand.
CCCCCCCCCCCCCCCAACCCCCAAACCCCCCCCCCCCCCCCAACACCAAAAAAAAAAAAAAAAAAAACCAAAAACACCCAAAAAAAACAAAAAAAAAAAAAAACAAAAAAAAAAAAAAAAAAACAAAAAAAAAACAAAACCCAAAAAAAAAAAATGAATATATATATATATTTGGTTTTGATAACATCTTTAGAATGTTTTATTAAGATAGACTTGGTATGATTTTATGATCTGTTATAAAATAAATTAACTAAATTATAGTTATCTCGCTTAAGTATGAATTAGTAAAATTATAGTCAAATGATTGTTTAATAATGATATCAGGATATATAATTGTTGATTGATAATATGAGTTATTATGTAACATAATTATTATGATGACTATGAAATGGATGCACAAAAAGGAGTGGTAAACCAACCGATACACTGTTTGTAAATTTATGAAGAATGATGATGTTTTTATGTTATGTTTTATGTTTTATGTGTTTTTTGTTTGTTGTTAAAATCAATAAAACTTTTATCAAAAAAAAAAAAAGATATGCTTTCTCATTCTCCAGCTGTTATGGAAAACTTGCCTCCAAATTCCTGCAGATTGACAAAAAGAAGTATGGAAATTTATTTTTTTAATATAACCACATCTTTCCAAAATTGTAGATTTTTGGTGCCGTACTTTATTCCTCAGGAGCAATAGTCTCTTCTGTTGAATACATTTTTTCTATACCGAGCAACTGATTCATAGAGAAGTTTTATATGTGACAAAAATAAAATAATTGACAGCACAATTACATAATAATTTATTTCCCAGCTGATGTTAGTCCAGGGCACCTCTAGGTATTTTCACATGGAATACGGTGCTTTCATGCTCTTCTGCCTCATCTGAGTTTCCATGGTGACATGGCTCAAACATTTCTGAGAAAGGTGAAATATAAAGCCATCTGTTCGTCAATATTTAGGGCTTTCAGTATTTAAATGAAACAACCAACACGAAAGAGAGCCAACAAACAGGGCAGGGAACCTACTTCTCCTCAGCCTCAGGATGTCTGACTGTTTCTCTTATTCAAGAGTGCACTGTGGTCCATCGTTCTGCTTTCACTAGCTGGTGCAGGGAATAATTGATTTCAACCAGGATGTTTGAGCACTGCATTATTTGGATACTGCAAAGCAGCTTATTGCAGATATTTTTACATTAAGCAAAATGGATATCAACATGAATCAATCAGGCCTTGGAGTTCATTTGGCACATAATCAGGTGTCAAAGCCATATTTCTGAGAAGGTATTCTGCTTAAAATGCTGGGGCTGAACAAAACGCATCTGTGGCATCAAGGTTCTTCAAACCCCTGACCTGTTTAGTCAAACTAAACATCCCTATCATTGATTTATATTGTCTTGTGTAATTTTAGATGGCGATTGTTTCTGCAGAGCTCCAGGTTCTGCAATAACTACTGCAAACCAAAACGGGTTTAATAGCATCTTTTCAGACTAATACATAGTATGAAAAAAAGATAAGCTTTTTTGAGCTGCAGCTGCTCATCAGATGCTTATGCCTTTTAATACAATACGTTAGTATGAAAAGGTGATGATTTAGGGCTATCATAGACTAACATGGCTCTCCTCTCTATGTCAGCAAATACTAGGGTATCTTTCAACCTGGAGGCATCCTTGTTCTTTCTCCTAATCCCTTGCTCATTAAAAGTGGGTATCTGAAACAATTAGGGATACAATAATTTGCTAAAGTTATTTAGGACTAGAAAGCACCCCTCAAAATACTTAAAACACTTAATTCTTTATTAATCTTTCACATATGGGTTTATGAACTCATTCAGACCAAATAAGGTCAGACTTCCACCCAAGGATAGGCTGATGGTAGGTATCATTACCTGGCACAGGCACTCTTGAGATGCCCTACTTAAATGTGCCCATGCACTTAAAAGCTTGCATCTGGGTAATGCTTCTTCAAATGCATCCAAAAGGCTACAGCAAAAATATATCACCACACTGGCATCATGTTAAGCTGCTAAATGCCTCTAACGCTGGGGCTATTCTCTCCACAAAAAGCAATGCTGATTAAGAGCCAAAGGTCAGTTTCGGAATCAGTTTTCAATGCCAGAATTCAGCTCAGGAAAAATGAAGTGGCAGTGAGCATAAGTTAAAGATGTCAAAATGTCTTTAACTACTTGCTAGAACTAGTTCCACAACCTGGGTCTGGATTCCAACTTGAACTCTAAAGCAGGGGTCTCCAACCTTGGCCACTTTAAGACTGGAGGAATTCTGGGAGTTGAAGTCCACAAGTCTTAAAGTGGCCAAGGTTGGAGACCCCTGCTCTAAAGCATCTTAGCTTTATAAATCTGGGGATTTATATAGGACTGGGGAAGGCTGGTCCCAGGTCGCATCTTATCTTGCAATTAGTAACAACAAATTATTTCAGTTTTGATATCTTTACTAGAGAATTTGCTGCATCTAGCACTGAACAACAAAACTTTGATTGGCCATTTAGAGTTTTCATCCAAGCAAGAATAACAATGTCAGGCTTCCTTTTGGCAAGTGTTTTTTTTAAAAAAACTTGGTGAGAGCAAAAACCTTGCACAAATTTGTTAAATTCTATGTCAGATTTAGCATACATTGTAAATGATAAACATAATGTTAGTATCAAGGCAGTCAAGTTTTTAGTATTTTTATAGCACGGCTTCTAATGACTATAGTATATCTTTTGTGAAAGTTTACCGTATTCCTGATATATTAAAATTAAATTTGCTAGGATTTCCATTTCATTCTTTCAGCCAATAGCATGTTTAATCTGGGCCATATATACAGTTGTGCTCATAAGTTTACATACCCTGGCAGAATGTATGATTTCTTGGCCATTTTTCAGATAATATGAATGATAACACAAACTCTTTTCTTTCACTCATGGTTAGTGGTTGGCTGAAGCCATTTATTATCAATCAACTATGTTTACTCTTTTTAAATCATAATAACAGAAACTACCCAAATAACCCTGATCAAAAGTTTACATACCCCAGTTCTTAATACGGTGTATTGCCCCCTTTAACATCAATGACAGCCTGAAGTCTTTTGTGGTATGTGTGGATGAGGCTCTTTATCTTCTCAGATGGTAAAGCTGCCCGTTCTTCCTGGCAAAAAGCCTCCAGTTCCTGTAAATTCTTGGGCTGTCTTGCATGAACTGCATGTTTGAGATCTCCCAAGAGTGGCTCAATGATATTGAGGTCAGGAGACTGAGACGGCCACTCCAGAACCTTCACTTTATTCTTCTGTAGCCAATGACAGGCCGACTTGGCCTTGTATTGAGGATAATTGTCAAGTTGGAATGTCCAAGTACATCCCATGCGCAGCTTCTGGACTGATGATCGCAAATTTTCCTCCAGTATCTTTTTATAACATACTACATCCATCTTGCCATCAATTCTGACCAAATTTCCTGTGCCTTTGCAGCTCACTCATCCCCAAAACATCAGCGATCCACCTCCGTATTTCACAGTAGGAATGGTGTACTTTCATCATAGACCTTGTTGACTCTTCTCCAAATGAAGCGTTTATGATTGTGGCCAAAAAGCTCAATTTTGGTCTCATCACTCCAAATGACTTTGCGCCAGAAGATTTGAGGCTTGTCTCTGTGCTGTTTGGCATATTGTAAGCGGGATACTTTGTGGCATTTGTGTAGTAATGGCTCTTTCTTCTGGCGACGTGACCATGCAGCCCATCTTTCTTCCAATGCCTCCTTATCGTGCATCTTGAAACAGCCACACCACGTTTTCAGAGAGTCCTGTATTTCACCTGAAGTTATTTGTGGGTTTTTCTTTGCACCCTGAACAATTTTCCTGGCAGTTGTGGCTAAAATTTTAGTTGGTCTACCTGACCGTGGTTTGGTTTCAACAGAATCCCTCATTCTCCACTTCTTGATTAGTGTTTGAACACTGCTGATTGGCATCCTCAATTCCTCGGATATCTTTTTATATCCCTTTCCTGTTTTATACAGTTCAACTACCTTTTCCCGCAGATCCTTTGACAATTCTTTTGCTTTCCCCATGACTCAGAAGCCAGAAACATCAGTGCAGCACTGGATGAAAGATGCAAGGGTCTATCTATCTATCTATCTATCTATCTATCTATCTATCTATCTATCTATCTATCTATCTATCTATCTATCTATCTATCTAAATAAACAGGAAATGGATCATAGGAATCAGTGCTCCTAATTATTAAAGAACACAACAATTAGATGTTAATTATATTTTACATGTCGTTTTCTTCAGCAACTTCACCCAATTCTCACCCCTTCCTGGCTTTACTTTTCTTATGTCTATTATCTGCAGATTTGTCTGAAAACCTGTAAGCATTCCTCAGCTAAGGCTAATGTCTTTGCCCATTTCTGAGTACTGTACAATCCTGACTCCCGTCCTTTGGCTTGGATGGAGAAAAGTAGTCTGCGCGTGATTCTGACTAGAAGTCCGGCGCTGTCTCACGAGCACATGCTCTTTGCACGCTTCACCAGCGCATGCAGAGCCCTGCCTGGCGCTAAACGAAGAAGGGATAATGCCTGCGCTATTTTAGGGGAAAAGATTAATTTGGCCAGTTAATCTCCATTCCGCCGCCTGGCCACGGCGGGAAAACCACACGGATCATATCGTGTGGTAATCAAGGAGATAACGGCCCCCGGGAGGTTTTGGCCGGGCGGGGGAGAGTTGGTAGTGGCGGCGGCAGAGAGAAGCGCATGCGTGTTGACGGCGGGGTTTGGAGGCGGGGGTGCGGGGAAAGACTCAGGTGCTCGGTTGGGAAAGTTGCCCAGGAATCGAACGGCGGAGGAAGGTTGCACCGGGGCAATTTCCACGCAGGAAAGCGCCGCGAAGGAATTTGCTCCACTGCCTTCCCGGCAAACGCCGATCAAAGGCAGGCGCGGCGTGGGCGGACGGGTGCACTTGAACGTCCGACTGGAGGCAAGGGGAGATGCTGATGCCGCTGCCGCTGCTTCCAGCGTCCAGGGTCGCTGATTCCGCCGCCTTGGCTCCCTCCGGCAACGGCGGCGGGAAGAACGGGCAGGCGATCTGAAACTTTCCAGTGGGATGCTGAGCGGAGCTGGGCTCCCCCCGCCGCCACCTTAATCTCCTGCTTCGCACGCTTTTTTCCCCCTTTCCTTTTTTTTTTTTGCTCCTCAGTCGCCCAGGCGCGCCTGGAGCCTGTTCCGCTGCCGGAGCTCGGCGCCCTCGGATGCCGCCTTCCCAGCTACTTCTCTGCCGCCGGCGGGGATCGTTGGCTCGGCTTTGCCCTCCGTCTGCAGGGGCGCGGCCGTTCACTCGCGCTGCCCGGTGGCGGCGAGGCTGAGGGGGCGGCTCGGCCCGAGAGGTGATCGCGGGCGGAGAAAGTCACCCCCCACCGCCAAGGAGGCTTTGGCTGCGGCTGCCGGTCCCCCCTCTCGCGGGATTCCCTCCCTTTCTCGGAGGTGCGGGTCGTCCTTGGTCGTGGTTATGAAACCCTCCGCTGGGATCCCCTCCGAGTGAGTCCCTCCGGCCAAGTCGCGAGGAGCTGCCTCGCCTCCTTCTCGCCCTCCCGCAGGTCCGTCCCACCCCCGAGAGCGTCCTCAGCCGCTCCGGCTCGCCATGGGGCTGGAGGTCCCGCCGCCGAGGGTCCCTTCGAAGCCTCCGCTCGCCAAACTGAGGAAAGTTCGCAAGAGGCGGGAGATGCTGCTGCAACAGCTGGGCTTCGTCTGCGCGATCCTCTTTTTTGTTTGGTGCATGGCCAAGCTAGGTAAGTGGGTGGGTGCCATGTGTGTGTGTGTGTGTGTGTGTGTTTGCGTGTTTGCGTGTTTGCGTTCAGTGACCTACAGCAGGGGTCTCCAACCTTGGCAACTTTAAGCCTGGAGGACTTCAACTCCCAGAATGCCCCAGCCAGCAAAGCTGGCTGGGGCATTCTGGGAGTTGAAGTCCTCCAGGCTTGAAGTTGCCAAGGTTGGAGACCCTGACCTACAGGATATGCAGGTGGATTGCACACAAATTCCCATGGCTATGGAAGAGAGAAGCTGGGAGAACCGGTTAACATGGAATAAAATAGGGCATCTCTGCTTCTTGTATGTCATCCTTGCCGATCTGCCCAGGTAACAGTCATTTTTGTCATTTAATTCAGCAGGGAAGGGTTCTTGGTGCCAGAATTTCAGTGTATGAGGATGTGAGAACTGCATCTAATGGCCTGGTTCCCTGTTCCCTGTTCAGTGAGCCGCTCTGTGGGAAACATACAAGCAAGAGGTTTCACCTGTTGTGGCCGGCCAAAGTTCAGTGCAGCCATGCCCAAGAAGCTTATCACAACAGGGGTCATGCCCAATATGTTTGTGTATTTCATTTGAATAATGTGCAAGTGACCTGCCATGTGCCTAGCAGTTTCATAAATTATCTGTGTACAGTAAGTGCTTCCTCATGGTTTTGTTTTATGTTGCTGCTTGAGCTATTATCAATAAAGTAGCAGTGTTCTAATCTAGCCAGTCCTTAGGACCCTTCACTTTATTTTGAAAACATTGAGGTTCTGGTATTTTCTTAAATAAGTATTTTCAGAGTTACAGTATTACTTGTTGAAAGGATGTGTCCTACTTCTTGATCTACCGTGTAGAGCTTGTGTATTATATTTTAGGCAAGAACTGGGGGGGGGGGAGGTCATTTAATCTCAAGGGGAACCAATACATAAGGGATTCATTATTGTTCAGCAGATAATGCAGAACTGTAGTTTTGTTTTAACAAGCATCAGTCTGTAATACCAAGAAGATTTGTGTATTTTTTTTCCTAGAAAAAAACCCCATATTAATATGTGTTCATTTTAGACTTACACATGCAGTGTCTAAACCAAAGCGAATCTGAGAAACCACATTTTTCCAAGTGGTGTGGGTTAGGGTGTCACTGTGGAGTGATCTTCATGATTATATAATAATGTTAATGAACTGAATTAATGCTGATTAAGAAATTAGAGGAAGAGCAGAGGAGAAGAAACATCTGTGGTATATAATGTTGTATGCTATTGGAGGTGGTTATTTAGAGGCTGCCCCATTTCTTGAGACATTGTACAAGAAAGCCAACAGTCCCTTTAAGTGAGCTCTCAACAGGGGAGATGTTTTCTGGAACATCTGACTGTATTTAATGTGCTCCATCCATGCCTTTAGGAAAGTCCCTTGCTAACTGGGTTACATAAAGCTTGTGAACAGAAATTGCACCACTCCCGTATTTTCTGTTTCTTTAATGTTGCTCACTTTGTATATGTTCCAAAATGGGCAGGTTGAAAGTAAGGTTGCCATTCAATGTTTAGAAATGATCAGCTATGGACTTTGGATGTCTCTTCTAAGGAGTTTGATGAGGGTTTTTACGAGATCAGAAGCTAGGATGGTCTGTCATGTTATTGGGATATGTTATATCCCCGCGCTTTGGCCAACCTTCTAAATAAGAGGTCTCCAACCTTGGCCACTTGAAGCCTAGTGGACTTCAACTCCCAGAATTCCCCAGCTAGCAAAGTTGAAGTCCACCAGGCTTCAAGGTTGGAGACACCTCTTCTAAATTAAAAAAGGCTGTTAAGAGGACACACCAAATAGAATGACTTTTTTAAAAAAGAATTGGCAGGTACAGTGGTTTCACTCTAATAAGAAGTAGGAAACACGGTTATGCTGCCAGGTGGCTATTAAAGGAATGACCTGTACAGCTGAGACTAACAGTTTTTCTTATCTTGGGCTAGCCAGGGCTCCCATTATCATTTCACTAATAATAGGTGAGGGGAAAAATACAGCATCAAAAGCCACCTTAGGAAAAAATGTGGTATATGTAGTCACTGAAAAATATAAACCAGGAGTCTCCAACCTTGGCAATTTTAAGACCTGTGGACTTCAACTCCCAGAGTTCCTCAGCCAGCTTCAATTCTGGGAGCTGAAGCCCACAAGTCTTAAAGTTGCCAAGGTTGGAGACCCCTGATATAAACTACTTTTTGTTGTTTCTCTCACTCAGAGGAGGCTGAGGCTGCAACCCCAAGGAATATGCTCTCTCAAACCTAGTAAAACTGGTTTATGTTATACAAGGCTTATGTTATACAAGGGTGATCTAGAAATAATGCAGCATTCTCATCTTAGGCATGTGATCAAACAAGAGCCCTTTCACAAGGAAATTAAGTGGATCAACCAATATCATGAATCCAGTTCTCTTTGGAAAGCATCACTCACTACTGAGTTCTCGATGGTATAACTTAAATTCCACACTGCTTCTCTTCATATCAGGCCTTTACTAGAGAAGTAAAGGTTTAAAAGACTGAGGAAAATGAACTGCTTGTTGGTAGTGTCTAGACATTTTTCCAGGTTATCAGGAAAAGATCTTCCATGCTATATTGCACTGGAGTGTGGCCTCATATAAATAATATTATTAATAGTTATTATCAGCACACTGGGTGCCATTCCAAAAGCTCTTGGATGGCATTTAGAAAATCTACATTAGCCAAATTTCTGTCAATTACAAAAACTACGCTGTTTGGAACTGCATATATACTCTGCTGATACATTACAAATTCTACGTTCTTGGGAAGAACGTGTATGACAGATTTAACAATAAAAAAACAGAGTTGGAAGGGACCTTGGAGGTTTTCTAGCCCAACCCCTTGTTCAGGCAGGAAACCCTGGCCTATACCATTTCATACAAATGATTTTCCAATCTCTTCTTAAAAACTTTCAGTGTTGGAACATTTACAACTTCTGGAAGCAAGTTATTCTGCTGATTAATTGTTCTAACTGTCAGGAAATTCCTCCTTAGTTCTAAGTTGCTTCTCTCCTTGATTAGTTTCTATCCATTACTTCTTGTCCTGCCCTCAGGTGGTTTGGAGAATAGCTTGACTCCCTCTTCTTTGTGGCAGCTGCTATCACATCTCCCCTAATTCTTCTTTTTATTAAACTTGACAAATCCAATTCCAGTAACCATTCTTGATATGTTTTAGCCTCCAGTCCCCTAATCATCTCTCTGCACTTTTCTAGAGTCTCAATGACCACAACTGGATGCAGTATTCCAAGTGTGGTTTTACCTAGGCATTATAAAGCAGTATTAACTTCACATGATCTTGATATTATTCCTCTGTTAATGTAGCCTAGGATTGTGTTGGCTTTTTTTGGCAGTTCCAACACCAGTTCAACAGCAGCTAAAGAATGGGAAGCTGTGATTTCACATGTTGTGTAAATAATAATTTATTAAATGTGTATGCTGCCCGAATCCCAGCAACTTTGGGTGGCTCACAACAACCAATAAAAGGCTAAAAGATAAAGATAAAAGGTGATCTTCCTGTCCCTTGTCAAAGACATGGTTGAAGAGTCAAGTCATCTTGCTCTTCTAAAAACAACAGCAGAGTGGGGGCTATCCAGATCTCAGGGGAATCACATTCCAGAAGATAGAGAGAGGATATGCTTTTGGGATCCCGATAGATGACATTGTTTAATTGAGGGAACCTGGAACACACTAACCCTGCCAGATTGGATTGGGAGACAGACTGTCCCTCAAGTAAAACCAGGCCGTATGCCATTGTTTGATTTGCACCCTCTGCAGCCCTCCTGAGGTGAGTAAGGCCTACATTTTCAACTTTTTTTTTTGCATTATGGGTAACGCCTACAATGAAATGGATGCTTTAATCCTTGCAGAAACATGAGGCAACACTTCACACTTTAAAATATTGAGCCCAATCAAACTGGGGTCCCCACCCCTCATTTGGTTTCAAAGGACAACATGGATATATTTAGTTAAGGCACAAAGACAAAGAATAGTCCTGAGTTTCAATGAAGTTGACCATCCCGTGATTATCTGGTTATTTGATTAGTTTCACTGGATTTAAGAAATATTGATGCTGAAACTTTTTCCATATAAAGGGAAGCTGGAGGGGTAGGGCGGAGGACTTAAATATAAATATGACTGCATTACAGAATTTAGATTCACTTACTGTGAACTTTATTAATATTTGTGAGGACCTTCCCTCCCTCCCTCTCTCCCTCCCTCCCTCCCTTCCTTTTTGTTTGATAGATGCTGGGATTCTATACCTGTGTCCTGATGTTTTAGTAATCTATTTTTAATTTCAGTCTTAGTGAGATATTTCTACACTCTCACATACACTATGAAGAAGTTGCTAAGTGTAAAGAAGAATGTTTAAAAAGCCATACCAGCCTTGTTCCCACAACCCACGATCTTAGCTCAAAGGATTATCTGCCCCATCTGAATCCAAATCCTAGACAGATCTATGAAAAGGGGATTTTTCTAGGAATTGGATGTCTGTCATTGCCTTATTTTTTTACTTTTCCACAGCATGCATGGGGTAAAACAAAGGAATAAAATAAAGGGGTTGTCCATGTCTCACCAATTTTAGATTAGAAAAAAATAACCTGTCAGTCCTTGAAGATGGTCCACATCAAAAAGTAGACTCTATCAGAAGACTAGAACTATACTGAGATAAGCTACTATGTAGTAAAGAATCTTACAAGTCTGCTTTTGTATCTTCCCTTCTTTCCCTCTTTTACCAAGGAGTCTGGAAGGCAAGAAGGGGGAGCTAGTCTGAGTCATTTTGTAATGTTCTCTTACCTTTCTGGTTTTAACACCTATTTCTTTGCACCTGGTGCTTCTCAAAGGTCTGTGGCGTCTTTCTTCAAGGTCATCTCTCTGGCTTTCTATGCACGAGACCACGGTTTAAAAATTGCTCTGATTAAAAAAAGAAAAAGAAATGGCAGCCACTCAACCCCTTTGTCCAGATCCTGGGAGAATTTAGAAAATGGTTGCTCCCAACTGACTAGGTCACCAGAGATTGTGCTTTACCGGCACACAAGATGAGGCTATCAGTAGTTGAGGTCGCTTACTTGGCCAGCAGTGTCATGTAAACATTGGCAACTTATTTGCTTTTCCCAATGTGATGTGTCCCAGATGTGTTGACTGTAAGATTTACTATCCCCAATGAGCAGGGGATAATATAGTATAGTAATTCAAGGTATGAAGATATGAATTGTACCTAGGAGAAGATCCTGGAGAAAGCTGATAGGATAGGATAGGATAGGATAGGATAGGATAGGATAGGATAGAATTCTTTATTGGCCAAGTGTGATTGGACACACAAGGAATTTATTTGTCTTGGTGCAAATTGATCAGAACTAAGTAAGCATCCAGCATGCCTCAAATTTTACAGCATAAAATCTTTTTTAGATAATTTTTTGAATTCAGCACTGATTCTAAATTAGTGTGTAAGAAAAGTGAGTATTTTTCTTAATGTAATCAACTTTGAATAAATGCTCTGTTGGTCTCATTTAATGTGGACAAATTTGCATAGACCTCCATATTCATAAGCCAATGGTTCCTAGTGGCTCATTCCAACCAACTCTTTACAGGCCATGGGGAAATACCTATAGAGAAGCAAGCTTTAAAAATTGTTTTAGAGGTTGCTGGACAGATGATGATGAATGTAGGCAAAAAAACTAATCCTCCACTCATGCATCTAATAAAACCCTTGCAATGCTTGCATTTCTATGCAATGTTTTAGATCATGGAAATAAAAAATATAGTTAACCCCTATAAAATTTCTAATGACATGGATTCTGATACTGTATCTGATTCCATGATAAATGCATTGCATTACAGGTATTTTTTTAATCTTTTGCTTTTTCAGTTATATAACTCTAAGATTGCTAAATTACAAGGTATTAAGCCAACGTCATGAACTTTTCCCATTTTATTTTCTATGTCTGACTTGTATGAATGAGCCCAGGGGGCCCATATTACTCTGCTTCTAAAGCTAGCATTTCTATGAGAATTTAAATGGCAGGTTCCTACTGGGCATCTTTAGAATAAAGGCTTATTTGAAATTGTCTCTGCATAGTAGACTTGAAAGAGATTCTTGAAGTAACCATCTATTAACTGAGAACAATACAAATCTTGTGTAGGTTGTTTTATAACTTGTGTATGACCTGGCTGTTGGACTGAAGGAGAACAGTGAAGCAAATGCTCATTTCTTCTTCCCATTTCTTAAATTCTTTTATTTTTGTTGTTATTGTTCTTATTTTCTGCCAGTTTGTTTGCCCTGGGAACTATCATTGAGGACTATATACCTGTGGTTTTTTTTGGAATGCCATTAAGGGCTCTTCAACATTTGTATAAATGTTTTGAGATGAGGGAATATAAGGATGCTCAACAGATTTCAAGATGACACAAAGAAGGGTGGGATTGCTTTTACCTCAGAAGACAGGCTCAAGGTCAAAAGGATCTCAATAGTCATGAACAGAGGTGTCAAACTCGATTTCATTGAGGACTGCATCAGGGTTCCATTTGACTTTGGGGGGCCGGGATGGGCGTGGCTGGGGTGGGTGTGGCCAGCTTGGCAGCACTTATGTTGGGGGTACCTGTGGTGGCCCGGGTACTCTGCCAGTGAAAACAGGCTCCCGAGCTCTGTTTTTGCTGGCAGAGAGTTGCAGGAGGCCATCGTAGCCAAAAATGGAGCTCAGGAGCCCGTTTTCACTGGCAGGGGCATCTCGGGCCGGTCCTTTGTTGTTTCCAGGGCAACTCTGGGAGAGAATCTAAGCACCCTGAGGGCCGGCTCCGGGTCCCAGGCCTTGAGTTTGACACCACTGGTCTTGAACATCATCCAAAAAACTGTGAGGTTGAGAAATGTGAAGTTTGCATTTAGGTAGGAAAAAATCAGATGCCCAGATATAAGGTAAGTGGTACCTGTTTTAGCAATAGTATTCGAAGAGGGAGCTGGAACTTTAGACCACAGATTAAGCATGAGATAGTTTTATCCTGTACTAATTAGACCAAACCTGCAATACAGGTAATCTAGTCCTTGCTTAATGGTCACTCATTCAGCAGCTGTTCAAAATTGTGGACCAGAAGAGGTCTATTTATGACAATTCCTCCCATTTGTGGCTGTTGTATCATCTCCATTGTCACATGATCATGATTTTGGGTGCTGGATGACCAGCTTGCAATGATGGCATTGAAGCATCCCATGGTGATGTGATTGCCCTTTGCAACCATTGCTGCTGCCTTCTGACAAGCAAAATCAATGGAGAAAGTGGCAGGAAGTCACAAATGGCAATCACACAACTGCCATTGTAAGTCAGCATGATCAAACGACATCATACCTTATGACCGCATCACTTAGTGATGAAGTTCCTAGTCTCAATTACTGTCAATAAATGAGGACTGCCTGTGTTGTATCCAAGTTTGGTTGCTATAATACAAAAAGAAAGAACCAGAAAGAATACAAAGAGTAGCAACAAAGATGGTAAGCTGTATCCTGTAAACAACAGTTAAAGTAGGTGGCTGTATTTAGCCTAAGGAAAAGAAAGCTGATGGGTGGCATTGGAGTGGCCTTCCAAAACATGGAGGACTGTATTCCAGGGACAAGGATGTGAACTTATTCTTCTTAGTTCCTAATGGTAGGACAAGAACCAATGGGTGTGGAAGCTTTACAGAAAAAGACACAAACTCTAAATGAGGAATTTCCTGTCTGAAAGCTGTTGAGCAGTGGAACAGTTTGTCTCCTGGAGTTGTGGCTGTTTCATCACTGGAGGTTTTCAATCAAAGGTTGAATAACCATTTGTTTGTTGAATTCTTGTCCTGAGCAGGAGCTTAGAAAAGAATAATTCTATGATTCTATGCCTGCATGTCCCTCCGTAGATAATCCCAGGCTTGTCTACCATGTTGCATTATTGCCCATCACAGTTAAATGATTAACTGAGCTGTGTTGAGCACTCACATGATCAAGATGGAACTTTCTGCATATTTTAGTATTAATGGTCATATCTTGCTTTTTCACAACTCTATGAAGGACTTTGTATCTTATGATTTATGACTTTGTGGACAAATTCCTTGTGTGTCTGATCACACCAATAAAGAATATTCTACATTCTATTTACACAAGGTCACAAAAAACCTCTATTGCACATCCTGATTTCTGTAGCCAAATACTGTAACCACTATAGCACTTTTTGTCCTTCTTCCTTATCTCCCTCCCATTCCCCACTTCTTGTCTGGGATTTTTCTCTATTATGCATCACTCCATATATAATTTGTATGAGTCAAAAAGATTATCGGAGATTCCTTTCTAGCTAATATGGTGGAGAATTCCTGGTGTTAGATGTATTAATGGTTTGATTCAGTAAGAGGCAACTTCCATTTTAGTCTCAAATTATGAAAACCAAATTATGGTTTTCTAATGGAAATAATTATATATATATGGATAACTCAAAGTCCTTTTTGCTCTTACAAATACAGTGTCTGTCTTTATGCAGGACGAGAGTCAGCTGTTGTCAACCAAAGTGTTCTGTCAGAATTATGGAGGAATAGAAAATTGATGGCATCACATAATGAGTCACACAAAAAGAACTGCACAGAGCCAGGTAAGAAATAAAGAGCTCTAAGATATTGTGCCACTTCTATCTTATTGAGGCAAGACCTGTGACAGAGTTGGAAAATGGTTTAATAAGGGCATAAATTGGTGAGGGAGAACTGGCAGAAAATTGGAAGGGTTGCATAGCTGGGAGAAAAGATACATTTTCGGGGACACAAAATATGCCAAAATCTTCAGGGTGAATTGCAGGGAGACTTTTCTCTGTTGCAGTTGGTTGTATCATCTATGTTGTATCATCATCCATGGAAAGTTTATTCCTCTGAAATGGTGCATCTTTTCTTTTCATGCCTTTGTTTTGTTGCACAGAGCCAAACAAATACCTACACTTTTCAGCATATGGTTATTTCTGTATTATTGGGGTTGACAGTCTTATAAATTAACTTCCATATTTGGATTTTTTTTTAAATGAAAACATATATTTGAAGACTATTTAGAAACATAGGTATCTGAATTATGGGTACAGAGCTGTTATTATATTGTTATCATATTTGGAAAAAAAACAGACGTTTTTTCAAAGTTATTGAATTTAGAGGAGCCCTTTGTCATTATGCCAGATTTATCATTAATGTTATAATTCAGTTTCTTGCATAACTACTTTTAATGGTTATACTTTCTATTTCAGTTTGACAGCTATTGAGAGGGGAATAAGTAATTTTGGGGTTTCATATTTTTATAAAGTGCATCCATCCCAGCCCTCTGTCAGATAGAAGTTCAGTTCTAACATTCTTGACAATCCAAGAATCAGGAATCAGTTTTTCAAAAGAGTTCAATAATAAGAGATGACATTTTCATTTATTTAAAATATTTCTGGCCTACATTTATGGTGAAAAGCTCTCCCAAGGGAGCTTACCCATATAAAAGGGACAAACAGTAATAAAAGCAACATCAAAACAGATATTTAAGAAGGTACATTACAAAGTACTCCTCAAAATAATAAATCCAATCACTCTTTTAGCTGGGGCCTTAATGTTCATATACTGGAACATAAATTGACTTTTACAAAAAAACCAAGAAAGGATAATGACTCCTGATCCCTCAGTAAATGAAAATGGCATCTACTCCCCAGAGAAAGCCTCATCAGTCCCATTAATATTACCAAGCACAGATTCCAGCTTTGGGGTTTTGCCAGAGGTCTATACTTAGGTGTCTTTTTCCTGTCCATTTACTGTTTAGTTTCTTAAAGAGCAATCAAGGTAGCTTAAGAGAGAGAAATATTTTCTGAGTACTGACTCCCTGCATTTCAGAGTTTCTATATGGAAGGACATCAGCTGTGGTGTGTGTGTGTGTGTGTGTGTGTGTGTGCGCGTGCGCGCCATACAGGATCAGATTAGGAACCCTTTTAGTTCAGCATTTTGTTTCCATCGGTGGCCAACCAAATATTTTTGGGAAACCCACAAGAGAAAACAGAGGCAAGAGTTATCCTGTATGATTTATTCGCACAATGTTATATTCATGCCATTCATCTTTTGCATATGTAGGCACTGCTTACCCCATGATTAATAACTGTAGATGAACTGGTTAAAAAACCCTTTTCAAATTATCTATGCTACTTAATGTGATTACCATAATGATGTCTTCTGACAATACAACGTATACGTTTGTCATGCGTTATTTGAAAAAGCACTTGCAGCCAGTTGCCCAAATCTACTTTCACTTAATCTTATTTGATGAACCTAATTTCTGAAGTTTTCAGAATGAAAAAAATTCTATCTAGCCCACTTTCTTCTTACAATTCGTGCCCTGCAGAATTGCTATGATTTGGGTAGCCAAAAATTTGATTTATGAACGAACAAGAGAAGGAAAGATAACATAACACCAGCTGTGCCATTTCTGACAGAAAAGTATTGGGTTTTGGATAGCACATGCATTTTGGTTGAAGCTGAGGAATATTTTCCACGTTCAGTTTAAGTATATAGAAGGAGAAGAGAAATGGGAAAAGTAATGAAGACAGGCAGGCAAATTGTTTGGCACTTCAATTCTCAGCTACTAGTAGTTTTCCTCTCTGAATTTGAATGCACCACTCCATCCGTTGAAGGTTCAATTGCTAGACCCATGCAGCATTCATTTGTGTACAGGTGGATCATGCCAGCTTTCTCCAATCAATAGTTTTCCAGATGTATAGGGTATTCTTAGCCTAAGTGGTCTTGCACTTGTTAGCTGGTAGTTATGTGAGTTGAAATGCAACATCTTCAGAGGCCCCCAAAGACAAGACTGTATACTATATTTGGTTTTCAGTTTTGTTGCATTTGACTTGTTTTTGATTCGGTTTCTTATGTGAGATGTGGCAGAAATGTTTCTTAGGACCTCATAATGGAATATAAATGTATGAATGAGCAAATCCACAGAATAGCCAGATGATGTTTATAATTGTCTCACATATTAAATATTAGCTGTTATTAGAGTTGCAATAATAAATGCGTAAGATAAAAGTCAATTCTGAAAATGATGTTTTCAAAAGACAAATGCTCAAGAATGAATTTAATGAATTAATGTAATGGTTACTGTGGTGCTTTCAGTGGTACTTATACTATATAGATCATATTGTAACCTTCAAAATATACATTTATAAAGCAGCAATGTATCTTTATATTTCTTAAGAACGGAAAAAGCACAATCCAAAAATAATATATTTTTGGATTGTGCTTTTTGGTTAAGCCCATTAGCACGGTCTCCCTGCAAGTTCTCCTGCACATCCGGATAATCTTAATGTCATTTTTTCAAAAAAGATTCTGATTACAAACTTTTTCATGCAACTTCTCCTTATTTCAATTAATTTTAGATTAACTTCTTTCATATAATTAATTTATATCAAGTATGGCTGGATGCACAAAACACTAGAGGTCATACATTTTTAATAATTGGTTGTTCTATTGCTGGCATCAGCTAAAATTTTCTTACCTACACAATTAGGAAACGGACATTGCCCTGTCTTCTCTTACATCTGGTCATATTGTGTACAAAACTCACTGAGTTTGGGGTGGGATTTCTCTCCTACTAGCATACAGTCTCTTCTTAAGAGTTCAATGAATCATGAGTTTGTGGTAGACCACCAGAAGGAACTCATGAATAAAAGTTGCATTTATTTCTGCTAGATAAAATAGGATGACATCCCATTATCCAGATGATGATGGTGTCGGTGCATAATCTGGACTCCTGTTTGAAGAGCAAGTGGTAGCCATGGTTAGGAGGGCCTTTGCACAATTTCAGGTTGTGCATCAGTTGTGCCTATTCCTGTATTCAGTATCACTCATGTGACCTTGTGACCTCCTGTCCGGACTACTGCAATTCGCTCTAATGGGGCTGGCCTATTACCATGTTGGTTATCCTGGCACATATAACACCACTAATTCATAAGCTGGATTGGTGGCCAGTGAGCCTATGAATGCAATTCAAGGTGTTGGTTAGAATTCTTAGCACTCTTCATGACTTCGGATTGGGTTACTTGAGGGATTGTCTTAGTCTGGTTGTTTCTACCCATCCAATCCAGTCAGTTGTTGGTTGTTCTACCCATCCAAACCTGGCCCATTGATTAAGGAATGTCAGTATGTAGAGCCCAGAAGGCATGCCTTTTGTGCTGCTCCATTGATGCAACATTCTCCCTGTGATGATCAGGATGGGCCTGGCCCTGCTAGCTTTTTATGCAGCCTTAAAAAGCTGGATCTGTACCCAGCCCTGGAGTTCTAAGTATGTGAAAAGAGCTATCTCCTGAATATGTTAGTTTTATTTTTTTGGGGGGGACGGACGCGTAATGTATTTTTATTTTTTTTAATTTGTTTTGATTTTGATTTTGTTATTGCCCACCACCCAGAACCACATGCTGAGTTGGACAGCTATACAAATTGATTCAATAAATAAATAAATATTCATTTGTTGCCCTTTTGCTAAAAACTCAAGATCTAGGCTGCAAAAACCTGGATGATCATAAAATGACCACAAACAGATTTTCTTTTTTTTCTGTGTTGCCATCTAATGATTGTCTGGAGTTTTGTAGTCCAAATCAGGTAGAAATTGCCTTTGAGTTGGGCTCAGCTGCTGTTGATTTCATGGCCTTTGTCACATTCTTGGCAACAATACAAGTTATCTGACTTTGCATTATTCTAGAATGTATCGATACTTATTTATTTGTCAGTCCAGCGTATTACAATCCAGAATTTTCTGGTGGTCTCCCATCCAAGCACTAAGCAGTCCTGATCCTGTTTAGCTTCAGAGCACAGGCCAAGTTGGCTAAGTAGTGACATCTGCTAAGATATCAATTAAAAACACAGCAGCTTAAAATACCAATCAATGGATATGTTCCCCGACCACATTAATCCATAAACTAGTTAACTGTGCTTTAGCTTAATGCACCCAGGTCATTCATTTTATGTGAATCCAGAAAATAAAATTAATTGAGTCAACTGTGGTACATTTCATCTTGAATAGGCATGTTGCACAAATAGTCATATGATAGGAACTGTTTTTATTCTGATCTATCTTCTTTTTTTGGCCATGACTCAGATCTGACAGTGACTTAAAATGAGCAGTACATTTGTGCAGTGCAAATACAATATATACAATGCACCTATGAGTCAAGCAACAATAATTAAAAATAACATTCAAGGAATTAATGATTAATATTAGAACATAATATTTTTCTAAGCTACAAAACGGTGGTTTTTTTTAAAAAAAAGGTTTACTCTACTCTGCCACTGATGATTCAATTAAAATAGTTTCTGAGACTTCCCAATATTGTGAATGAATCTGAATGTCAATGTATAATTACAGTAGTAACTTTTACAGGACCTTAGTTCACTAACTGTATTTTCGTTATATATTTCAAGTTTTTTAACATCCTGCAAGGAAGGTTATTCTAAAAGCTCTTAAATACAATTTTTGCTATTAATCTGAGGGGACCCAGTGGGAAAAACTCTCAAAATTATTATTAGAAAGCAAGAAAATATGAAGTAAAATATTGTAATTTCACTTTGTATTTTCTTTATTCTTTGTTCAGGAACTTATGTTTTGGAACACAAAAGAGTTCTTTTAAATTCTAGCAATTTATTAAAAGAAGAAAAAAGGTAATAAAAACCTAAAGCTATGAGGCGGCATGGAGAAAAACAAAACAAAAAGTACATCCACAAAATATGTTAATATTAATAAAAATGGAGAAAGTAGAGCTAGACAGAAGCATTTTTACATTCACTGATATTTGAACAAATTATTTTAAAAAGCATTCATTCCTTATTTAGCTGAAATTGAATAATGTATAATTACAAGGATGGAAAGTGCTGGCAATATTTAAACGAATGCTTCCAATTTAGCTTCTGTTTGATGCCAGATATCAGAATCCATGCTCAGTGTTAACAATATTTGAAGAAGATGTGGAAAAACAATTTCACTAGAAAGAGTGAAAACCACTGGACTAGATATATCTCCATATTCTTTTGATGACAAGATTTCCTCCTGATCATATGTTCAGCTTATTTAACCAGCTGTGAAAGGCTATGGAAGCAGATGCTGCTGGGGGTTGGGATTGAGATGCTACCTGACAAGACTATTTTGGAGTATGTGTTCTGTTTCAGGTGATGATTTGTTGCTTATACTGAAGGATTTCATAGCCTTCTGAAAAGTTCCATAACTGGGCTTGAGAACTATTGTGAATGTGTCTACATTGGTTCTGAAACTATTGGCAGGTAATAGGTTATAAGATGATTTTGTTAAATTCATATCAGTAATAAGTTGGAGCAAGTTCAGAGAAGGGCTATGAAGATAATGCATCTTAAAGCAATTATCCCATGACAAACTGTTAAAGATCCAGCCCAGAGGAGATAACCGAGGGAAAGTGTGCCAGTAGTATTCAAGTATTTTAAGAACTGTCCCGTGTGGAGGAAGAAACGTCCTCTTTTTTTGACCTAAAGGACAGGACTGGAACCAGTGAATTAACATTAAAGGAAAGGGATTCAGAAAGGAAGTCAGTCTTGAAAGTGACTGCCCCATGAAGTGTGAGCATGTAAAAATGTAAATGAATAAATAGGTACCACTTGGTGGGAAAAGCTAGCAACGTTCAAGAAGAACAAGAAGTGGCAGCTGCCACCAGACCCGCCTGGATGCAAGGCAAGGTCAGGAGAAGAAAAACCCACAGCCCCAATAGCCCCCAAGCTATTGTGCTAAACTAATTCACCCCCTGTGGTGTTCTATGGATAGTGCTCATGAGTGAACGAAATGAACTAGCAATCTTAAACTACCAGATCTACTCTGTGTAAAAAGCAGCGTAGAATTCCTTGGCTATGTATGCTATGCACTAAAAATTAATTAAAAAATAAAGTGGTGTGTTCTCCTTCACTGGAGTTCTTCGTTTGTCAGAAATGCTCTAGCATAGCGATCCCCAACTTTTAGGGTGGAGGTGGGGACTACTGCTTGCACAAGTCAAGCTGCTCATGCATGTGTGTGTGTGCATCGGGCTGCCACTTGTGCAAGTTGAGCTATGCATGCGTGCATGTGTTCCAAACGGGGCATGGCCTGGGGGGCTGGGGACCATGCTCTAGCACAGCGGTCGGCAACCGGTGGGCCGTGAGAAAATTTTGGTGGGCTGCAGAGAAATCTCACCCCCAGAGCACCCCCCCAAAGCAATTAATCTAGGTTGTGCAGAAACGCAAAGCTGCGCTGCCCACATGACCCGTGGGAACCCTCCCTGCCTACTCACTCCTTACCCAGTAAACTTGCCTGCTAAATTTCTATTTTTCCTTTTCCCGACCATCATCTGTTCTGCTGTGCCGGGAGATATAGATTAGCTAGGAAGCAGGAAATGGTTGGCTTTCTTGCTTTCTAGCTAGTCTTTAGATCTTTGGCTCAGCACAGCCGAACATCCCTTAGTTTGCTTGCAAGCAAATTCAGTGCAGACTCATGGCAAGCAAATTTGAGAGACTGAGCTAGCCGATGGCAGATAGATAGATCTCTGAATGAATCTGCGATTCTGTGAGCAACTCAATCTGCCTGCCTGCTTTGCCTGATTTTGGGTAAAAGTTGCTCTTCTTTTTAAATAAAAAATTCAACATTTACATGCATGGTATGTTGTGAGTAAATTTTGTGAGTTTGCTTGCAAGCAAATTTTATGTGACAGACTGAGCTAGCCAATGGCAGATAGATAGATTTCTGAATGAATCTGTGATTCTGTGAGCAACTCAATCTGCCTGCCTGCTTTGCCTGATTTTGGGTAAAAGTTGTTCTTTTTTTAATAAAAAATTCAATATTTATATAAATATTTATAATATTTACATACAAGCCATGTCCAGCCAGTCACATGACCACCAAGCCACACCCACAAATTAGGCCACACCCACAGAACCAGTTAGTGGTCCCTGGGATCTAAAATTATGAGTTTGGTGGTCCCTGAGGTCCAAAAGGTTGGCGACCCCCTCTAGCAGATCCTACACCGAGAAGAACTGAAATAAATGATCACTAAGAGTCTTTCCAATCTACAGTACTATGATATAACCTGTGCCTGGTGTCAGGATTCTGGCAGTTACCCCCAAAGTTACCAGTTTTTACAGGTGTCAAAATAATAACTCTACAATTTTCTGCTAGTCAAAGTAGTTGGGAATTCTTATATTCCAGTATAAACTGGAGAATTCATGGAGTTGCTGTCTGCCATATCTGGAGGCATTTGAACGAATACATCATGATGGAAGCGTGAAATAATGGTCAGCACAGTTGCCCTTACCACTGCTGTTTGCTGGAAGGGTAAACAGAAAAGGGCTTTCTGCAGAATTTTGGACAGTTCCTTGGAACACAGTTGTTGCTTCCCCAACAACTTTAAGATTTAAAGCAGACCAAGCTGTTTTACAGTGGAGGGTTTTCAACTGTGTGCTGGATGGAATTTTAGGGTTCCATAAGAAAACTAAGGGCGAAGGAGATAGAGAGAGAGTGTGAGAGAGACTATTTAGTCAAACATACACAGCAATTTTTCTAGAGAAAAGCATTCACTTCCCAGTCACTGAACATTGATTGGACTAACCTCCCAAATTATGGTGAAATTCAAGTTTTAATCTTGAATTTAAAATGGAATGTTTGTATTTACGTTTTATAGTAAACACATTACAGTAACGATGCTAATACATTTACTATAATGTTAATTTTACAGTTTACCTCTAGCACTTGATTACTGATCATAAATGGAGGAGCATAAATACATTGCAAGAAGCACTTGTTTCATTTTATCTCCATTTCTAGGATTTTACCTCTTGATCAGAGGTTCCAAAACATTCTTTTTAATGAACCATAGATTCTTTAGCTTGAAAAAACGTTTGCTAGAGAGAGCTGCTGCATTTATCCCCCTGTGTACTCTAAAGCACCTTTTAGAAACAGAATCCAAACCGTTCCTAAGTAGCATTTCCTTTGGGGAAAGAACGAGCAGAAGCTTAAAGGGATGCTAGAAAGCTGACTTACACTAGATAGGATTTATAGCCCACGATTGCCTGTTTGCATTGGCTGTAGCTGTCTTAGGTCACTCGGAGAACCTTTTCACATCAGTTGCTACAGATCTTCTTAGTCAGAACTGCCAGGTATTGAACAAGGAATCACTGGCACACAGTGCTATTGCCATGAAGGAGTTTCAGGTTGGAGCCATATATTCAGGCATCCTTGGATGGCCAACTGGGATGTAGTTCTCCAGGATCTTACAAGGGTGAAAGTAGAGGACCATGTTGTTATAAAGGACAGTTCCTTATCTGAGAAAACTATCTTTTAGACATTTATTTTTTTAAAAAAAACAACACCACTTTTGTTCTTTATTTTAGTCATTAATTTTTATTGTACAAATGGTACCTCTTAATGCGCAGTCTTTCACATTTCTATCAGCAATATGGGAATTGAATTACCCTTTAAAGATAAATTTACATTTAAGTTTGATTTTAATTGTTTTTATTAGAATATGTGTTTTTTGTAAAATTGCTCCTGATTTTGCTCTTGAATTTTTCTTCGTAGAACAAAGCTATAAACATACAATATATATAAACACACACAAAAACACAACACACACACACACATCCATCCACCCACCCACCCATCCTTATAGATCTTTTGCAGATTTGGCCCGTTTTTAGATTTGTCCTTTATTTTTTCCAAGAAAATTTGGTTGTTAAAGGTATTAGGAATATTGTCTGACTGGTGAGGTAATAAACTTTGAAACTGAGTTTCCTTAAAGGAAAAACACTTTTCTGAATATAAAGTTGTCTAATTTACAACTTTTTTTGAGCACCTGCTCTCAACCCCTCTTCTCTATAGGAGCAAGTAGCTGATTTCACTGACAAATGGTATTTTTATGGGCTCATTTCATTTTTGGAATCTCTCTATAAACAGAACTGGAAAGAGTTCTCAGTTCCAGTATATATATATTTTAACAAGGCTTCTTATTGAGATCTTATTTTATTTAAGACTTCTCTCCACACTGCATAATTCAAAGCCTTATTTGGCAAGTTTGGAGAGAGGATTAAAATAGCTTGGGATACCTGTTTACTTGAGTCCTCTACTCTCCAACAAAAAGCATTGTGGTCTGTGGCAGTGGCAGCAAAGATCCCATTGATGGCCATAATTGATTTTACTACATAGGTCATTAGAACTTTCAGATACAGTTTCTAAATTGGTCGATGTTGATGTATTCTTTGAATTACCCCTTAAATTAAAGCACAATTAAGCTTTATAAATGCCATATAGAATGTTTTTTTTAGCAAGGGAGTACTGTAAATATATAGCTATTCAATCTGCAGTACTCTAGATAGCCATTAGAGAGCAGCAAAAAGATATAGAAAACTCTTCTTGCTGCCATCTTGTAATTGTCTGGATTCTTGCTGACCAAATATGGTAGCCCTTGCTAACTATGTACGTGTGTGTCGTGTGAATTCAGATAAAATAAGATAAGATGACCTTTATAGTCATTTTTTACTGTGAGCACACCACATTAAAAATGAAATTCTGTTGCCTGCTCTCAAAAGAAAGTATATATCTATCCACACACATACATAACACATATACATGTACATACATGCAGATACACCCACCCACCCACCCCACACCACCCTATGGATAGATAGATAGATAGATAGATAGATACATACATACATACATACACACACACACACACACACACACACACACATGCACGCACGCACACACACACACACACACATATTAATCACTGTCCATTTTGAATACGTAGCGAAAAGAGGAAACTTGAGAGTTCACAAGGTTAGTGCTATATGGAACAAAACTGTGACTGAATCTGGATGTTCTGCTTCGGATACCACGAAGCCTCCTCCCAGAAGGTAACAAGGAAAACAGGTCATGAAGAGGATGTGTAGCGTCCCAGACAATCCTGCTCAAGCATTGCTTACATGCTATGTATATATTCCATCAGTACTTTCAGTATAAAGAACAGATACCTCTTTGTTATTTTAAAATAGCCCTTTAAATACTTCTGCAAACCTTTTGTTTTCATAAATGTGCTGCTATTGGTTTCTTCTTTTGTCCCACACCTTGTTTTGATCCCTTTCTTGCTGACAGTTGCCACTTGAGTTCTCTGTTGTAGGGATTGATTCTGTGCTCAGCTAGGTGGACAGAGCTCTATCAACGCGTTCCCCAGTTAATGAAAGAGGCTAACTGTCCCAAAGGTGCTGTTCAAAAGACAACTGGACTTTCTTAGTTTTTTTCTTGAAAATGTTTTGCTTCTCATCCAAGAAGCTTCTTCAGTTGTTCAAGCTAATGTTACATACTTCTTATAAGGTCGGTGGGGGAGGGAGACATGCAATCTCATGCTTTTAGTCATAGCTTATATTAGTTGTCTTGTAATACAGGTGAAACTCGAAAAATTAGAATATCGTGCAAAAGTTCATTTATTTCAGTTATGCAACTTAAAAGGTGAACCTAATATATGAGATAGACTCATTACATGCGTAGCAAGATCGTTCAAGCCATGATTTGTCATAATTGAGATGATTATGGCTTACAGCTCATATCCACAATCTCTGAATATGAGAATATTGTGAAAAGGTGCAATATTCTAGGCTCAAAGTGTCCCACTCTAATCAGCTAATTAAGCCATAACACTTGCAAAGGGTTCCTGAGCCTTTAAATGGTCTCTCAGTCTGGTTCAGTAGGAATCACAATCATGGGAAAGACTGCTGACCTAACAGTTGTGCTGAAAACCATCATTGACACCCTCCACAAGGAGGGAAAGCCTCAAAAGGTAATTGCAAAAGAAGTTGGATGTTCCCAAAGTGCTGTATCAAAGCACATTAATAGAAAGTTATGTGGAAGGGAAAAGTGTGGAAGAAAAAGGTGCACAAGCAGCAGGGATGACCCCAGCCTGGAGAGGATTGTCAGGAAAAGGCCATTCAAAAGTGTTGGGGACTTTCACAAGGAGTGGACTGAGGCTGGAGTCAGTGCATCAAGAGCCACCACACACAGATAGATCCTGGACATGGGCTTCAAATGTCTTATTCTTCTTGTCAAGCCACTCCTGAACAACAAACAATTCAGAAGCATCTTACCTGGGCTAAAGAAAAAAAAAAGAACCGGTCTGTTGCTCAGTGGTCCAAAGTCCTCTTTTCTGATGAGAGCAACTTTTGCATCTCATTTGGAAACCAAGGACCCAGAGTCTGGAGGAAGAATGGAGAGGCACACACTGCTTGAAGTCCAGTGTGAAGTTTCCACAGTCTGTGTTGATTTGGGGAGCCATGTTATCTTCTGGTGTTGGTCCACTGTGCTTCATTAAGTCCAGGGTCAACACAGCTGTCTACCAGGAGATTTTGGAGCACTTCATGCTTCTTTCCGCAGACGAGCTTTATAGGGATGCTGACTTCATTTTCCAGCAGGACTTGGCACCTGCCCACACTGCCAAAAACACCAAAACCTGGTTCAATGACCGTGGGATTACTGTGCTTGATTGGCCAGCAAACTCACCTACCTGAACCTCATAGAGAATCTATGGGGCATTGCCAAGAGAAAGATGAGAGACATGAGACAGAATAATGCAGAAGAGCTGAAGGCCGCTATTGAAGCATCCTGGTCTTCCATAACACGTCAGCAGTGCCACAGGCTGATAGCTTCCATGCCATGCTGTATTGAGGCAGTAATTGCTGCAAAAGGGGCCCAAACCAAGTACTGAGTACATATGCATGCTTATACTTTTCAGAGGTCTGATATTGTTCTATGTACAATCCCTGTTTTATTGATTGCATGTGATATTCTAATTTTCTGAGATTGTGGATTTGGGGTTTTCATGAGCTGTAAGCCATAATCATCACAATTATGACAAATCACGGCTTGAACTATCTGGCTATGCATGTAATGAGTCTATCTCATATATTAGTTTCACCTTTTAAGTTGCATTACTGAAATAAATGAACTTTTGCATGATATTCTAATTTTTCGAGTTTCACCTGTATAAGTTTCCAGCTATATCATTATGCTTTATCATCTTTGCAGCACTTACTTTTATTTCTGGCACAATCATGTGGAGAAATTTTCCTCTTCCTAGTTCTCCAAATCATGTGGTTTGGTAATGATGCTTCATTCAACTGTTCCTGGAAACTGGAAGCTGAAAAGACATTCTACATCCCCACTATATGCTCATTAATCCATACTTCAGTATGGAGACCAGTCTAAACTGAAGCCTTTGTTTCCTTTTAATCCATAGCAACCACTTTCTGAGAATATAACCACTGAATTAAGAATCATGGTTAAATATTAAAGAAGGCATTAAAGTAGATTTGACTGCTGGGCTCCTCAGTCTGTTTGGTCATTTTAGTTACCTGTCCTGAGTTCTCTGGTGTGTGAAATTATATGCTTCTCCTTGCACAATTTTGAACCAGCTTCTCCTTTCTCAGCAGGAGGTATGGGGAAAGGAGCAATCTAACCTTTAAAATAGCTCCCTGAGCAAGTGTAGCAAATTGTCACCATGTCTTTTTTCTCTCTACAAGTTGCTTCAGGTGATAGATAATTGTGCAGTGGTTGTAAAATGGATCATTTTTGTGGCTAAGCTAAAATCAGTTGGCCGTGGTGATGAGAACCCTGAAGCGGGAGAACGCATTTAGAGTGAGGATAAGTTCCTTTTGGAAGTTCGTCATGTTTGGTAGTATCAGGCTTTAACAGATTAAGAGAGTTGGAAGGGACCTTGTACTGCAGGTCTAGTCCAACCTCCTGCCCAAGCAGGGGACCCTACACCACCTCTGACAAATGACAGTCCAATCTCTTCTTAAAAACCTCCACTGATGAAGCTCCCACAACTTCCAAGGGCAAGCTGTTCCATTGGTTGATTGTTCTCACTGTCAGAAAGGCACCTAATGGAACTTCTGAAAAGCGGTATTAGAAATTTGGGGGGTGGGTGGGTATAATGAAGTCAATTAGAAGATTTTTAGGACAGAACCTGTCTTTTCTCTTGGTCTATATCTAGGGATCAAACTGTAGACCAATCAGAAGCTGTTATATTAATGCAGGGCCAGCTCTGAGATTAGAAAGGCCCCAAGTGGGAAACCAGAGCAGGAAACTACCATTCATGGTGGTTACTTTCCTTTTATTTGTGCGATAACTGTCCAAGAAGGTGATTTTTCACCAGTCATGTTTCTATACGCTAAAGTAGCAGCAATCTTCCTAACAAGCTTAATCAGGTAGTTTCATCTACATTTAATCCCATTTATAGTAATTCCTTTTACTATAAATAGAAAAATACTTTTAGGGAGAAGCATGGTGGCCTAGAGATGGAGCTCTCACCTCACAATAGGAGGCTGGGAGTTCAATCCTAGGTAGCAGCAGACATTTTCCTCTCTGGACGCAAAGAACTCCGCATAGGTTTCAGGAAGGGCATCCAGCCAGTAAATGCTCAACTCCATTGAGTTACACCCCACTTTACCCCGATGCAAGGGATTACAGGGTTGTTAAAAGGAAAAAAAAACCAGTAATTCCTTTTAGAATGTTTTTTCCTAGTCTGGGCTACCTCCAGATGTGGGCATTGCTGTGGAATGTAAATTTCATTGTAGAAAGTACTTACAATGAGGAAGGTGAGGGTGCAGCAATGCTTTGCTGATCAAGTTCGTGTTATGGAAAATGACAGCTCTGGAACACATACATACATACATACATACATACATACATACATACATACATACATACATACATACATACATACTATACAGTATTTTAAATACGTTATGAGTTCCAGAGCTGTCATTTTTCTCTTATTTTCTCTTATAGCTTTTACTATGATAAATAATAGTAAAAGCTATAAGAGAAAA
Organism: Notechis scutatus; assembly: GCF_049901735.1. Lineage (NCBI taxonomy): Eukaryota > Metazoa > Chordata > Lepidosauria > Squamata > Elapidae > Notechis > Notechis scutatus. The sequence continues at coordinate 300,794,015 of NC_142009.1, forward strand.
TAAAGATACCAAGAAAAATAGTGAATAGTGGAAAAGGGAATAGAAAAATACAGAAAAGAAAAAGGGAAAGGAAGAGTAATAAAATAGCAGCTTCTGATGTTCTTGACAGCAGTTATAGATATGTTTTTACTTTACACACACTTTCTCTCCCTCTGGTTACACCATAATTTCCTTCTTTCCATAAATTTGAGTTTCTAATCCTCAAACTCATAAATCGCAAGTTTATGTTTCTCTTTTTCAGTATTAAAATCCATAAGGGGTTTCTAGCCATAATAAAAGTAGTTGTTGATCATTCTGTAATCAATCGAGTTAATTTTGCCATCTCTGCTGGTTCTGTCTTCTTCACCAAGTATTCCAGAGTCTTTCCATCTTGCACAAGCAAAGTTCCGATTTATTTTGAACTTTAAAATGTTTGTATGAAGGTCTATATTTGAAGCCAAAAATTTCTGGCTTTTTTTTTTCCAAGTTCACCAGGCAGGAAAAAAAATGTCATGTTATCCACATTTGAAGTACTTCTATAAATTCTAGACAATTTTTCTGGAGTCATAAAGCAATGGTACCTTATTTTACAAAGTTAAAATGTTTTAAGTTAAAATATAATGCGAATTTCACTTCTTTTAAAAACATATTTTTCCACTACTCCATCAATATATTGTGTCCAAAGTTCTTAACACAATTTATTTCTTACATTTCAAATTTCAATAAAATTTTATACATTTTAGCAACACACATTCATGGTTTGTACATAGTTGAACTTCAAATTCTGTCTTCTACTGCTCAGTTCTAAAGGTCATATGATCTGCTTTAAATCTTTCTCTTAACTGTGCATACGAAAAACATTGAAAATGAAATCCCTCTGCAGCTAGTTGTTGTCTTGATTCATCTTATATTCTCCAGGATCTTGTTCTAATAACTCCTGCTAAGTTAACTGTTTTTATTTCCCTCCTGTTTCTTTCCTATAAATTTCTTCTTGTGCTGAAATATGTAAAGGCATTTTTGGGCATGGCCTGTGTGGCAGTTGTTAGAAATAATAACCTGTCGAAAATATAGCTGTCATATTATTTCAGCATCCTATAATATCCAAGTTGTGGTTCCACAAAAGTAGTGTGGACATGTAGAGATAAAAGTTGACATGATTCTGAATAAGAGTTATTGAGAGCAGCAGAGGGAGAGGATATTGTTTACACAACTTGCTTGTGGGTTTCTGATAGGAACCCTTGAGGTCCTTTTGGATAGCAGGATGATGGGTAAGGTTAATCTTTCACTGATCCTGCATGGATATTCTTATCTTTTTAAACACATCTTTTAAACCTGGAAGCAATGACATCGTCTGTGACATTGAGCCTGCTCTCATATTGTAGTCTAAACTCCTTCTCCCCTCAAACAACAAGCCATCCTTGTAGAGCAAAACCAGGTTACAGGCAATTAATAAATATGTGCAACTGTTTTGATTCAAAGTAGGAAGAAATATATATAGAGAGAACTGGTACAGGCAGGACAGCCTCACCTCAGCATTCATATAAATTATTTAGACAAAAAAAGAGTCAGTCTCAGAATTGTGAAATATATCAAATTCCTATCAGTCTTAAAAGAGACAGGCATTCTTTTGGAGGGTATTTATAAGGGCATCGGCTTACTATTCCTGTCTTTATTGATTTGGATTTGATAACATCTTTTCATTGTGATAAAGATTTGAAGCTGATTTAGTTAAAAATGTCCCTTTCATTTGCAGTTGAATAACTTGATATTAAATGGTTTGCCCGGCTGTTAAAATATTTTGAAGTTTAAATAAATGCCATTACTTAAAAATTACTCAATTGAGAGTCTTATTTAGTGCTGAAGTTGAAGAAGGTAGAGGATGAGGATGGTTTTTCAACTAGTATAATCTTGGATACAGTTTGAATATTGAATTATATTCAGTATGATTGGGTAAGTGTTCTGAGCTGAACATGTTGTTTGATTTTGACTTAATAAATTGATGACATATCTGTGTAGGTGGGCCTTTGAGTCAGTGTTAACCCCTGGCAGGTGCCTGGAGTTTTCTTTGCAAGATTTCAGAAGTGGCTAGCCATTGCCTGCTTCCTAGGGCTGAGAGAAAGTGATTGGCTCATTATCACCCAGCTGGCTTTGTGCCTAAGGAAGGACTAGAACTCATAGTCACCTACCATAGTTTGTAGCCTGGTGCCAATCAATACATCAAATTGGCTTCCTATTTTGGCTACATAATAACTTCATATTTGAACTAAGACTTTGGATCTTTAGTTTAACAGCTGTGCTTGAAACCCTCTTCTAATTATAAGATTAATTAGAGTTACACTGTATTTTTATTTTACATTAAGGCTTGTGTGCTGTTTGACAAAAGTAAACCCTGAATTTTTGACTAGGAATCCATTTTAGCCAAAAAGTTTTTATGCTAAAAATTATTCCATTTGACAGTGCCACAATTTGTTGCTAGAGATTAAAAAAAAATAGTTACAGAATGCGATTCTGGAAGGAAAGTTTAGATCAACCCTACCTGGTATCCTCCATACCTGTAAGGACTATGACTCTTAAGATTCTCTTAGGCTGGGAATTTTGACATTTATAATCCCATTGCATTTGCATTTGTACCAAGTTGTACAAGCCAAAGGATAAGATTAAATGTAACTCTGGAAGTTGCATAATAAATTTTGTATCAGAAATATTTTGTCATAAATCTGGTATATGTTAATATAATTAGCAAACAGATGTTTCAAGAAAGGTAACCAGAGTCCCAGCAACAAACTTTCTGAAACCACATGATCCAGATAACCAATTCCTCCTCTTTTCCAAAGTCATTAAAATAAACAAATGTTGGGTTTTTTTTTTCCTTTCATCGTGAGAGGAACATACAAATCCTATTTCTTTCTCAGTTAGTGAGAATAAATCTTATCTCGTTTTATGTCAGAAATATTCTAAAGAAATATTCTAAAGAAAGTTTCTCAGATACAGGATTCAAGCATGATTATTTGGGCCATTCTCTTTTGGCCCAAGCTACCTCAAAGGGTTGTTGTTCTGGGGCAAAGAAGAAGGGGAAGGTGTGTTGGATATGTTCGCTGCCTTGAGTTATTCATAAAAAGGTGGATATAAATAAACAAATAAATACCTTTCAGGAGCTAGTTCAAAATTGTAAGGCCTTTCCATCAAGAGCCCACAATCTCATCCTATGGTATAGTTTTAAAAATTGATTTCAATCTGTAGGCTGAATGGGGTATGTCATCATCATATAAAATCCTCCTACAATTAAAACCACATTACAGAAGAAAAGCCTCCATTCTTCCAAGGTGTGTATCACAAAACAATCATCCCTAGTTGAAAGCAAGATGGAACAGAATTGTTTTAATTGCCTCACAGAATCTAGGAGGGTGTCTTAATGTGTCATAAAATAATGGTTTTGTTTGCATAATGAAATTACAAGATTCACCATACTGAGTCATATCTGTTAGATTCCCCATTTTATTTCTGTGTTTCTTTTAATGTTGAGATCGTGAAGAAGGGTCTGAAAGGTTGCTGAATTTTTTGTAACTTTTTGGTGGATCTTAACAATCGTATTATTTTCTTGATTATTTTAAAATGCTAATAGGCCAACACAATGGAAATAGTTTTTCTTTAAGCTGAGTGGTTTTATTTCTGAGTAAGCATGTATCAAACCAGGAGTTTGAACTGCTGCCCAGTTTTAAAAACCTTATGAAATAAAAGATACTCATTATATATGAATTTCCATTATGGTCTAATAAGTCATTGCTAAATCTGCATGATATATAACTTAATGAATCCTTTTATTCAGTATATGCACATACATATCCATGGTGACTGCGCAAGGTACCTATTTTGGTTACATTACTAGCTTTCTGGAGCAAATTCACTTAAACCTAAATTGAATCTGTTTTACTCATTGCAACTGAAGTTGAATGGGATGCCTAAACAAGTCACACAATAAGAAATAGTTGTTGAAGCACCAGACTCTCAACTATGAACTGAAAGGAGAGATAAGACTGTTATATGTCTTCCTGTCAAATAAATAGGTTCTCTACATGAATGAAATGTAGAAAACCTTGTATCTTCCAGATATTTTGAATTTCAATAATTTCAAGTCCAATAATCTCATGATAGATGGGCCATTTGGGAACTGGAAGCAATTAATTCCATGGTTTATCCAACACTTGATTCCTATTTCAAAAAGCAAGGTGAGCAATTCATATTTTTGATGTATCTGGCTAGTATACTGTATTTTCAGTCATTATTTCTAGCAGAGAGGTAACATATGCAGAATGCATCCTTGACTACTCCTTGAAATGTGTACATCCTTTGCATAATAGATAGGCAACCCTTTTTCCTATTGAGATATCCTGTAGCCTATCCATCCATAAGAGGCTGCATGATATCATCTCTGAAGAATTAGGCCCAGCCAAAAGTACACCAAGAATAAATTCTTTCTCTCTGCAAACAGTAAGCTATTGCTAAGGGAAAGATAGCTCTATAAGAAACCTAAACTAGAAACTTTTGAAATTAAGGCAAAGGTTACATGAAAAAAGCATGCTAAATACCCAGCACTGCTTTATATCAGGTTTATACAAAAGAATAAGGCCAAGAGATTTAGCTCTGTGTGCTAGGAGTTAAACGGTATATTTTTCTAGGAGCTGTTTCCATGAGATTTATTGGGATAAATGTCTGATTTATGCATACATTAATTGGGATACGTATGGACAATGGATCTTTCCTGCAATGTCTCTGTTTATATCATACCACTGTATTATTGTGATAAGAATAATTTCATGAAAGGGGTCATTAAGACAAATTGATTTAATGGAGCATGGTTATATCAAGCTATGTTTGGTAATACGTGAACTTGAATGGATATTAAAGGAGAAGCAGGAAATAGGCTCACTTTAACAGTCTAATCCAAAATGACTGGCTGGTAATTTCAAAACAATGTCACAGGTCCAAATGAGAACTGCCATTTACTGCGAGTTTGCATTTAATATGCTAGTTTTGAAAACTGTAAATAGCATTAGCTTTATGTATTGAGATGTGAGGCAGAGACATAAAGCAGAAATTGGAAAGATGGAGAAGAAATTGGAAATGTAACATTTTCCTTCCCTTCTGAAGAAAATCTGAATTTGCATTAGGGGGAAATATTTCTGTTGGTGTTGGGAGTAAAGAGATATATTTCATTTATTTGCTAGCTCTATACCCGTGCTTTGCTACGAAACTATGTGATCAGGCTTAGCTTTTGGGGAGGAAAACAAGGGAAAAAAATGTGCCCCTACCTATCAGCATCCATTAGTAGCATCCTGTCAGTGTGTGAGAGAGTTGAGGGCTGTTTGGAAACTGAAACATATTTGCTGTATGAGCAAAAATGAGACAGCAAGGAGCCTGGGCATGGCTTAGCTCAACTATTTTGTACTAAAGCTGGTTGCTGCTGTGAAACTAAAACTGAAACTCCTCTCCTCTGCTTTTGTTTTGCATTTGAAACAGATTTCTTTTCAGGTGGGGAGGGGGAATAGAACTCCTTAGCATCAGAGCGTGTTAATAATAATATACGAAGTACTATTGCTCTGATGGTCATTTCAAAAAATCCTTTCTTAGTGAGCACCTAGAAGCCAAGAGAAACATACGTGTCAAATTTCAAGTTTGTAGGTTTTCTGGTTCTGGAGATTTTGTGATGATGCATGAGTGGTATTTTGCTTATATATATATAGATATCCAGGGGTGGGATGCTACCGGTTCTGCCTGGCTCTGTACAACTGGTAGCTCTGAAGAGCAGCAGATACAGAACTGGTTCTGTGTCTGCTGCTGTTTGGCCCACCCGCCTGCCCGGGCTCTTACTTGACCTTTATTTCCTGCTTTTTCAACGTCAGTTGCTTTGCATGGCACAGCTGAGGTTGAAAAAGCAGTAAAAAAAAAAGGTGTTTTTCAAATGCTACGCATCCGCGCGTAGCGCTTATCAGCTGTCCGGGAGACACAGCTTTTGTTGTATTACACGCGCCGCGCAGCGTGCAAAACGTAAGTACCGAACTGGTAGCAACACCAGTTGAATCCCATCCCTGTAGATATCCTGCCCTTATTATTATTATAACTCAGGGCAGGTAACATGCCTTCCTGCTCCGTTTTTTCCCACAGCAACCTCCTTGTGAAATGGATTGGACCGAGAGAGAGTGACTGGCCCAAAGTCACCAATTTGGCTTTCTTACCTATGGTAGAACTAGAACTCACAGTCTCCTGGTTTCTAGCCTGCTGCCCTAATCACTAGACCAACCTGGCTGTCCTAATCAGGAGTCCTTCCTAAACCAGATACTATCTTTGGACCAATTCCTTTAGGGCTGCAGCTAAGGAGCGGGGCAGATATCCCTTGCCTTTCAGGACCACTGGCTCATTAAATGAAAGTTCAGTTTGGCCAACATGAAAGCTTGCAGTTTAAATCTTCTGCAGATTGGAAGGACCTTCTGTCTCCTTCTAACCGTAGCTTGAAAAAGTAGACAATTGGAACCGGCCCAAGATTTGAGAGAAAAAAAATGAAGAACTGGCTCATCTGAAATAGGGAGCAGGTGTAAAGCCATGGATTGAAGTAGCAACAGCAGGGATGGTAAATACACCTTGACTTCTTCCTGTATCTTTCCCAAAGCTCTCCTTGCCTGTATTTTCAAACTCAAGTGCCAAAAGAAAGGCAAATTGGCCATTTCAACATGAGCTCAAATGTTCAAGTACCTTTTCTCATTCTTTTCCTCAGCTGTTGCAGTGTGTCCCAGAAACAAACGTAAAACATTGGAAGAAAATGACTTAATCACTGAGTCTCTCCACTATATATTTATATAAAAATGAAAGTCAGCATTTGGCCTGTGGGTGTTTTAGTTTGTCCTTCCCAACTAAACATAAAAAGAATGTGGCACAGTGGTTGGTATGTTGGACAATAACTGGGAAGGGCATGGTTCAAATGCAGTGGTGGGATTCAATTTTTTTTACTACCTGTTCTGTGGGCGTGGCTTGGTGGGCATGGCAGGGGAAGGATGCTGTAAAATCTCCAGTCAGAGGTGGTATTTGCCGGTTCTCTGAACTACTCAAAATTTCCGCTACCAGTTCTCCAGAACTGGTCAGAACCTGCTGAATACCACCTCTGGTCAAATGCACCTTTGGACACCAAAGCTGGCAGGCTCTTTTGGACTGTGTGCTGTCTTTCAGTCCAACCTACCTCATAGGGCTGCTGTGGAAAACATTAGGAGGAGAAAGTATATCACTTTGAGCTCCTGAAGGAAAGGCATGAAACAGACAAACAGATGAATTATTTCTAATTTTGTGATTGTATATTTATTCTGTTTTTTGCATTTCTTTTATGGAAAGGGGAGGCATATACAGCTAAGAAGAATGATAAATGTTTTCTTCTTACCATTTGTCATTTTACACTTTAAAAAAAAGTAAAATGTTACTTAAACAGCAGCAATAGTAATTTGTATAAGACTTATACTGAGAGGTAGCCAGATTAATCTTTGGAACAGAAACCACAGAAAGGATTATGATAATCTTAAAAACATATATATATATAGTGACAAGCTTAAACGTGCTGGTAAAGTAAACAGTAGTTCATGAAAGCTTATGGTATTACATATTTACCATTAGTCTTCAAGGTGCCATGATATTTAGTCTTTGTAATTGTTCTCAGGATGATCAAGAAACTGTATAAAGCAGTATTTTGCTAGAAGAAGAAACTTCAGAAGATCTGCTAAAAGGTTGCTAAAGAGGATGTGACTTTAAATAAATGAATATAAATAAATAAATATAAATATATTAGACATATCCAGATGGCAAATCTACAACATATACTCTATTGAAGTTGTGAGTGAAAATTAGGTTCTGAAGAAGGAGGAAGGAAAGACAAATAGTTGCTCAACTTTGGAAAAGGAGAAAGGTGAGAAAGAAACTTAGAAGAGCTTAGCTTTGATCTAGTTCTTCTTAAAAAGAGATAGTGAAAGTTTACAGCAGACTTTTAGTGTTTGAAAGTGTCATTCCTTGAATCTTTGCCATGTATGTTCTTTGTTTTTGCTACCCTCAAATGGACTGTAGGAGCCCTGCAGGTAATTTAGCTTACCTAAGCTCTGAAAGTTTTTGAACATTGAATTAAACATGTAGATTTGGTCTTGGAAAGCCATTGGAACCAGCATTGCTGTTTCAGCTTAGGAGTGATGCTGCAGAATCAAAAGATACTCTTCATACAATTATATTGAGGCCAACTGCAGTTTCCAAATTATGCCCATGAACAATCCTCCAAAGAATGCATTGCCGTAATTCAGCCTTGAGGTTGCCGGTGATTGTGGGTTTTCACATAGCCCATTACAGTAAACAAAAATAGTCAGGGGTGTTCCAGGAGAGGTGGATTTGTGTCTGCCCTGGGTGCCAGCATTTAAAGCTAGTGGTACTGAAGATGACAAGGAGGCTGGTGGTGCATACAGAACTGTGTTGCAACTACCAATGTACTTACTGATCAGTTGCCTCTTCAAAATGACTTTGCTTACTTTACCTCTGGCTACAACATTCCCTTCTACATATTCAGTCCATTTTTGGTTAGCTATTTCCTGAAACCTTTCATCAATAACAAACATTCTTGGTTGGAACTTGGTTATTTTTTTGAGATTCACCTGAGATTGGGCCTACCTACAATTTTAGCTTAAACTGGAGTAAGTTCTTGGCCAAGCTTACCCTTTCGGGTAGTTATATTTCCTCCTTAAAAAAAGCAAATAAGCTTGGATTTGTTTTATCCCTATTTATTGTGCTATCTCACTAAGGGTATAGATAAAATTTTTGCAGAGTTTAAGTGGAGAGTCTTGAACCTCAAAAAAAGAAGTTTTTTTTTAAAAAAAATCACATCATTACTGTGAACCTGCAGAGGTTTTATTTATCCTATCTAGATATTTATTTATCCTACCTAGATAAACTGGTCAGTCGTAGAGGAGATCAACCCTGACTGCTCCTTAGATTAGAAGACTAGATCCTGAAGATGAAACTCAAATATCTTGGCCACCTAATGAGAAGGAAGGACTCACTGGAGAAGAGCCTAATGCTGGGAATGATTGAGGGCAAAAGAAGAAGGGGATGACAGAGAATGAGGTCGCTGGATGGAGTCACTGAAGCAGTAGGCATGAGCTTAAATGGACTCCGGGGGATGGTAGAGGATAGGAAGGGCTGGAGGAATGTTATCCATGGGGTCGAGATGGGTCGGACACGACTTCACGACTAACAACAACAAAGATATTTTTATTATAATCTTCATGCCCCACGTATAAGGATATTCACACTTGTACAATTTGAGGCCCTGCCCTCAATGGCTACATAAATAAATATCACAATATTCCTTTCCAGGATTGCCTTTTCTTGTATTAGGGCAAAATGACTGAGGCTGTTGTACATGAGTTGTTAGACTGCCCTGTACAGTATATCATACCCTACTTGATTTCATTACTAAGCTGACTTACCTGTTGCAGTCAGTGAATATGCATCAGCAGCTGCAATTAGAAGATGGCTACATTCGTAATGATGGCCATTAGAAATTGTTACCTTTGCTCTGTAATTGCTTAGTCCAGGTTTTTGCTCTTCCATTCCCTCTTTTCCATTTGTTGCCTGCCTTGTTGTCCAACCTTTTGCAACATTTTTATTCTCTGCCAAGTTTTTTGTCTTTTGTACCTTTGAGTTGATGTTGACTCCTGGTAACTGCCTGGACAAGTCCCTGCAGTTTTCTTGGCAAGATTTCAGTAGTAAATTGCAGTTTCCTTCTTCCTAGAGAGAAAGTGACTGGCTCAAGGTCACCCAGATGGCTTTGTGCCTAAAATGGGACTAGATCGCAGGATCTTCCAGTTTTTAGCTTGGTGCCTGAATCATGACACCAAACTGGCTTTCTTAAATGTGATTTACCCATGTTATATGTATTTGTTGTAGACCGTACACTACTACTTATATTTATTTTTAATTACAGAAAGTATCACTAATTTTAATTTCAGTGGCGTAATGAATATTAAGAAATGTAACACTCTGTTGATCTATGGGAAGTTTCCAGTCAAATCATTAAACTAAAGTGATCAGTAATTCATCTGTGTTATGCTTAGCCTGAAAGTAGTTTATGTACTTTGGTCATATTATATCAATAAAGCTATTGATGAATAAACTGGTTTATAATGTAGCATGATACACGACGATCAAAAACTATAGTCAAAACACGATTTAGCACAACATTTCAATTCAGTTTGTGAATTGGATTCTAATATCTGCAGTGATATATCATATGTTATACATCTTATTATATTTTATCATATTTAATGTTGAAATTCAGAACATTCCTCTTTCAGCTTACATTTTGTTGCATGGTTCTCTGAGAAGATCACTGTAACATTTCAACTATTAAAATGATTGGAGTCACAATTAGCAGTCTAACACATTTATGAGTTACTTAGGCCAAAACCATTTGATGAGCTTCATAGCTTCATAGGAGTTTTAGTTATTAAACAGGTTCCATAGTTCAGACATTATCCTACATCTCATTGTAAACAGTACATGTTAAGGAACCAGGAAGGCAGCTGAAAATAGCCAATTTATTTCTCCACTGTAGAACACTTGGTCCTCTTGTCAAAAACCGAGCTTTGCATACTATTATTCAGTCAAATGTTCCATACATGTCATGTGCTCAGACTTTACAACATGCTTTTTTAAAAGGCAGGAATTTTAAGCTGGGAACCACCACATAGAATCTTCTGGGAACTTTACATGGTTCTCTATGTAATTAATCACTTGGTGTATTGTTTTTTCCACTGAATAAGAAATAGCTGACCATATAACATCCTGAAAGTAATTTAAAAACAGAAAATTGACTTATAACTTTTTATGATCCTAGACTTCAAGGAGAATTTAAGCCAGCAGGATTTTTTTTAAAAAAATCTATTTTTATAGAAGTGATCTGGTAATAAATATGCAGCAGGTGGGTTTTTCCCCCCAACATAATGTTTCCAGGTTTGTTTTGTTTTTGTGTGAGAGTTTGACTGAAACTCCAGTTTTACATCAGATTAAAAAAAAATTCATTCAGTATAAAGGTATTCCCTTCAACATACAGGGTTGTAGTGTAAAATATTCATTTAAAGTTAATGTAGATCATATTTCCTAGGAAAAAACAAAAGAGAAACCCGAAAACGGGGACAGATATTGAAAAAGATGAACGAGGATGCAAAATTAACAGCTTATGTTTATAACTTTGCTTTACAAAAGAAAATTAAAAAAGAATCCAGTATTTTACAAAATGCATATTCTAAAAAGATACCTAAAACCAAACAGCATAAGTAAAAAAAAATTTTTTAAAGTTCAGTCTCCGTATAGTATACATGAGTATAAAAAATTAAGTGATACCATTTGTATGGTAAAAATTAAATAACCAAAAATAAAGCACAAAAATGCATTTTGAAAAATAAATCCAAAAGGGCAGCTTTCTGAAAGAAGGGACTGTCCTTTATAATAATGGACATATGGCCACTGTATTTTAAGTACAGAAAAGCTAGGAGGGTCAGCATTCCATCCAATCCAGTGGATTTTTTTCCCCACTGTAGACAACAATATGCTTTTTATTAACCCCTAATCAGCACATGATAGCTGTAGATTTTTCCCTCTATAGCAGCCTTTGTGACTTCTACTAGCTAGCCCAACAGTGGATGAACTTCTGAAATGATCTGAACTTTCTGACTACCTCTGAAGACAGAGATTTGAGAAATTAATGAAATTGTTTTCATTACAAAGTCGACAAAAGGAATATTATTTCCATGAGCAAATAATATTCCTTTTCTATACTTTGTAATGAAAGCGATTAAATTCTGGTATGCATGTACCAATGTAAACCACACAGCAGGAAACTGGTTTTAATAACAGAAATGCAAAAAAAAGTATTTAAAAATATAAAGTTCAAACTACTTATCAACAGTCACCGCAGTTAATTTAATTGGAAGACCTAAGGTGGTAGTATTAAAAAATAGGGGTGGGGATGGAGGAGGGCAGACCCCAACATCTATTTTTTAAAAACTCCAGCAAATCTCTTAACTTGTGATTTTATGATCCTGTACCTTAACATAGTAGTACAGCTGCACATTGGCCAGGAAGATGTAGATTAAAGTCACCTTTCTACTGCAGTGCTCACTGCTAGGCCAGATTCTCTCTCCATCACTCAGTGTGGCTGTTTAGGGGGGAAAATTAGGGGAGAACCCAGTAGGATGATTTTTAAGAGGAATGGTAGGATATTGATACATGAATAAAAATGTAAGTTTTCAAAAATCTCCAAGTACCTGGTGCAGCATACTATCAAGCAAAATGTTCCAGCTATTTTGAGAGATAGGTTTGAGATACGTGCAGTAATGCTCATCTTTTGCCTATGGAGGTGTTGAAAGAAATATCCACCTGGTTCAGTTCCAAGCCGGGAGAAAAGCACTGGAGACAAAATGGAGGCTGATTGGAAAGAGGGTCCATTTATTGATGAAGCAGAACCAGCAAGCACGTGTGATTCTGGGTAGCTGACCACATGGAGTTGAGAGTGGGCTTTGAACTTGAGTTTCAAGTTCCTGTGCAAGAACATATATTCTATTGGCTCTTGTCAGACTCCCATGGGGCCATGTAGGGGTCATGTTTGTCTGAGCTAAGTTGTTGAAGTTTGGGCTGCTGATGTAATGAAGGGGCGTTGGGCAATTCCTATTGCGGTTGAGGGCTAATCCTACCTTTGTTGGATCTTGGGTGAGGGTATTTTTGCCGATGAATAGAGCTACCTAGATACTTGGCTTCTTTCAATAAGCTCTTTATCTCTTAAGTGCTAACATCTGCTGAGGGCTATTAAGAAAGGTGGGGACTGCTGTTCAGTGAATTTTGCTTCTTTTTACGATTTTAACTGATTCACTGAAGTTGTTGAGTTAGTAACGCGGCTGTTCAGTGAATTTGGCTTCTCCATTGATTTTGTTTGTCAGAAACTACATGATCTACATGATCCCCGGACACTGAAATCATCATAAATGTGAGTTGGTTGCCAAGTATCTGAATATTGATCACAACAGTCATAAATATGAAAAATGGTCATGTCACTTTTTTTCAGTGCCACTGTAACTTCAAACAGTCACTAAATGAATTGCTATAAATCAAGGACTACCTGTATTCATTGAGTTTCTCTGGCATTATGCATGTATTTTATGAACTAGTCACAAAGACTGCAGAAAATATTCCAACTACATTTTTGTAAGTTAATATGAAGTTGCTAATGATGCCATCTAATATCGTTTTTGTTGCTTTTTTCTTATGGATGTGGCTTAATTATCCTTCATAAAGCCAAATTAAATTTTGTCACCAACAAGGATAATGTACATATGCTTAGCAGTGGGATCTGACCTCTTTCTAAATGCAAACCTATTTGCTTTTAGTATTTCAAAGCTCTAAGCAACTTAGAGTCCCCGCTGAGAGCTACATGGATGTTGAGATGTTTTTCATACATTGTTTCTTTCGTTGCTTTCCAGTATGGGTTCACCAGGGTGTGAGCTTTTTAGCATTTGGGCATGTCTGTGTTTTGCAGCAGCAGTTTACTATTATATCCTCATTCTGCTGTTTGCTATTTTTTTGGTCATTTTAAATGTTGGGTTCTTTTGGACCAAACAAAATAGCTATTTATTCCACTATTGTTTTACCAGGATAACCAAACAGAAGGATGGCATAAGATCCATAGTTCATACACCTATTCTTATTTTACCAACAACTGGTTTCCCAGCAATGCTACTTAAGCATGCATGAAATCTGATTCAATAAGAATAGAGCTGGAAGGGACCTTCAAGGTCTCCTAGTCCAGGGCTCTCCAATCTTGGCAACCTTACGACTGGTGGACTTCAACTTCCAGAATTCCTCAGCCAGCATGTGGAATTCCTCAGCCAGCAAGGTTGGAGACCCCTGTCCTAGTCCAACCCCTTGCTCAAGTAGGAGACCCTATACCAGGGGTGTCCAATCTTTCACCTTCCCTGGGCGGCGGCAGAAGCGGCGGCGGTGGGGGCAGAAGCGGTGGTGGCGGCGGCGGGGGCAGAAGCAGCAAAGGCGGCGCCCGCCTTTTCTGTTGCTGCTTGGCGTGGCACTCGCCTCGCCCCGCCTCGTGCCTGCCTCTCCTCCTCCTCCTTGCTGGCTCTTGCCAGAAGGTTGGGGTGGGCACTGGGCCGCATTACGAGGCGACCTGGGCCGCATGCGGCCCACGGGCCACGGGTTGGACAAGCCTGCCCTATACCATTCCAGACAAGTGGCTGTCCAGTCTCTTCTTAAAAACTTCCAGTGACGAAGCACCCACACCTTCTGAATGCAAAGCTGTTCCACTGGTTAATTGTTTTCACTGTTAGGAACTTTCTCCTCAATTCCAGGTTGCTTCTCTCCTTGATTAGTTTCTATCCATTGTTTATTGTCCTGCCTTCTGGTCTTTGAAAAAAAGAGTTGACCGTCTCTTCTTTGTGTAGCCACTAAAATATAGTATTAGAGAGGTACAGAAGATAAGGGATTTTTAGGAACATGAAAGTGGCTGGCTTACAAAGGCTTATAGATAGTTAAGGGCATGACTTTACTTTCCACAGTAAGAAGCAATGACTCCAGAAGGTTCCTGAGGCAAACAGGAAAGTACTGATCAAATTGATTGTATGCGTTACATGGCAAGAGGTTGTATATAAGAAACACTTTCTTGGCAGGCAGGATAGTGCTGTGCTTAAAGTGTTGGTTGTAGACCAGATGTCCCAGGTTTACATCTACTGTTAGCCATGGAAGTTTTCTTGGGAGATTTTGGATCAGTGATTCTTTTTCAGGCCTACTTCCTTCACAGAGTTGTAGGAAGAATTTGGAGGAAGGAATACTAAATTGACTCCTTCAAGTTCCTGGAGAAATGATGGGATACTAATCTAACAGCCAATGACATAAATAAAGCCATAGATTATATAATTTCCAATAGTCCTGTTCCCTTTTCAAATGACTCAAAAAAAACAAGTGTGATTTAGCTGTATTGACTGTAATGCCCCCACTGGCTCAAATACTGTATTGATTTGCCACCTGCATCAAAATGGACTAGTGGTGGATCAATGCAGGTCTCTTTGCTTATCATGCATAATCATAGCAGCAGAGATGTTTAAAGGTTTGAAAGCCCCATTATGTGGTGCTACTTAAAAGTCTCCTGCTTTGAAGTGCATTTTTATGTGAGCTGCCTGGAGTATGGGATATCAGGCAAGGGTATCAATTATGTAAATAAATTAATAAAGAATTTTCATGGAGGGGAGAAACATATACTTTCCTTGCCTCCTGAATAATTTTGATGAAGCAACTTATGTGGCAGTTACCTGTTACTTAGCCTTGTAGGCTCCTAAATGCTGTTGGGCTCATAATAAATAAGTCCAATCTTTAGAAGACTGAGATGCAAAAGAGCTTTGTACACACAAATTACTTTTTCCAGTGGAGGATAGAGAAGATGCCAATCAGGTTCGTGGAAAACAAAAGAACAAATGATGGAGGGAGCTGTTCCATGAAAACTATCAAGACTTACAATGTCCATGATAAGTATGTGCAAGCTGTTGTACAAGTAGACTGCTGAAGCTTTTCAGAAGCTGTCCCATGACGTGTTTTTTTTTTTAATTTCCAAAGTGCTCTGAGATTTCACCTTTATGCTAGAGCAGGGGTCTTCAAACTTGATAGCTTTTAAGACTTGTGAACTTCAACACCCAGAATTCCTCCTCCAGTCCTGTTAGCTCAGGAATTCTGGGAGTTGAAGTCCACAAGTCTTAAAGTTGCCAAGTTTGAAGACCCTTTTTCTAGAGCTTGGCTAGATTCTTATATTGAGTTTCATACCATGTTTATTTGGTTTTGAGTTTCCTGGCTGAGTAGTTTGTAAATTATAGCTATCAACCATTTTTGGTTAAGCAGCACACTTGACTTTTGACATGCCAAGGGCTACACTCCAATATGTTTATTGAGTCAGGACAAAGAAGAAGGTGGAACCAAGTAAAACAATACCTTTGATTGAATTTATTTAGCTTGATTATTCTCCACATGTTGGATAATGTTCCTATTCTGCCACAGTTGGAATTTTAATTTAGTACCAGTTTTCGAAGGGCCTCTGGGGGCTGCACCCAAGGCTTTTGAAGACCAAACCATGGAGTTATGAGTTAGCACAACCTGTAACTGAGCTAATTATGATTTAATTAGAAAAATGTGCTTAACACAAATTTGATTAAGTGTGGTTCATAAATCTGATCCCCAAGTCAGTCTCTGAATGGGAATGCTTTTTTTCTGAGCAGCTTAAAATATTTTCTCTCTCTTTGTAACAGCTAAGCGAAAAAGAAATTTTCATGGTAAAGTCCCATGGTACTAATAGCAATAGCACTTAGACTTATATAGCACTTCATAGTGCTTTTCAGCCCTCTCTGAGCAGTTACAGAGTCAGGATATTGCCCCCAACAATATGAAATGGCATGACTGGGAAGCCAGATAAGGATCAAATCTCAAACATGTGATGGTTCAACAACAGGACAGCCTACTATTTTTGGAAAGCCACCAAGTTCATCTAAAGAGCCAATAGAGAGGTTTTAGAGACAGTAGAGTTCCTGCAAATGATAAAGGGGGTCAGAGAAACTCATGAATTGTCCTAATGGAAACTGAATTTGAAAATGCAGTTGTCTGTAATTCATACATTTTTTTTTACAAACTTCCTTTCTTATTGGAAAAGTATATGGTGTATGAGCAAGTTAATGTATGCTTTTGTATGTAGTTCATTTGGGATTAAAGATAATGTTTATTATGTTTCTTTATGCATGCCTTCAAAAAGAGGAAGAAAGGAGGAAGAAAATTACTTTAAAACTCAAACCTTCCCAGGCCCAAAAAATAGAGCTGTGTTTCTTGCCTTTTTTGAACCTAAGATCTGGTTTCCAGGTGATCTCAAATCCTGACAGGCTTAGCCCTAATCCCCCTTTCGGACTAAGCTTCGAAAAGAGACAACATCTATTTTAGATAATCCTTTATTTATTGTGTATTATTATGAGGTTTATAAATGCTTTTCCTAGTGAAATGTGAAATGAACATTTCTATGATATAAGGAAATGGTAGGCAGAAACTTTTGTGTATACTTCAGAGAAAGGAAACAAAATTATACCATTGCATTAGGCATACATTCAAACTTATAGCCAAGTCAGTTATTACAAATCACAGATTTCCAGGGAGGAAATGGTGGACTGCAGTGAAATGAATAGCCAGTGAATATCTTTAATAATTCCTCTCTAGACAAGGAAGAGACAAGGATTTAGACCTCTGGGAGATGTGGGAATAGCCATCTTGCTGAAGCCACAGTCAACGTATTTGAAAGGACACTAAGTCGGCATACTTTTCTCATCACTCTCGGAAATTGCTATTTAACTGCTAGGGACTTTTGGACTTTCCTTCAATCTTGAGGAAAAGAACTTTTAAATACAAGTTTAAGGACTTTTTAAAAATATTTTTTTAGGGGGGGAGTAAACAGCAGAAGTGTGATTAAAACTTTTAGAAAGTTACAAATGGACTAAAGAATCCTTTCCATAGGAATGTTTTATTTTGTTTTGAATTCTTTGTAAAAACATAAGACTTTAAAAATCGGACCCTAGAAGAAGCTAAATGTTACAGTTAAAGAATAATAAACTTAGCATATAAATATAGAATGAAGCAAACATATTAATAGTAGACATATTGAATGATATTTTTGAACAAGTTAATTTTAACAGTGCCTCTATCTCTATACAGTAGATAGTGTTTAAAAGAAGTTATGGAAGAGGAACAAATTTTGAAAGTAGATTTAAAGAGAACAACTGCAAGAATGACATAGAAAAAGATGTTACACCAGACAGGGGTGTCAAACTCAAGATGACACATTGTCATCATGTGACGTATCTGTCAGATGGTGCTCCATTCAAAATCCAAGAAAGAAATACTTAGACTCCATTAGAGAAAAGATATCTTTTACTGGAAATCAAGTGGTAGCAACAAAAGAATTCTGAATCTGAGAAAATGAGCACGTAAATCACATATACAAAGTGATGGCAATGTTCCCACCCCCAATAGTTCAATTGGTTCATCCAATTAAAAGTTGTGTATAGCATCATGTCAGCATCTCCAGGTGGTGATGAGGCCTCTGTCCGTTCACCTTGACATATTTTGATAAAGAGTTGCGGCTGCGCATAGCATAGGATAGAAGCCTAAGCAAGAACCTCCCCCCCAACTTATACAATTCTGTTTTGTAACACCTCCAGCTCACTTCCCATAACCATGTCCCCCCTCTTCCCCCCGTTACTTATGACAGCTGAAAGATGCAAAGCAAAGGAAGAAAATCTTGAAGGCTGACATTTGGCCCTCCTGCAAAAGAGGCATTAGTCCTATAAAAGATAAAAATAGAAGATAACAGAAAATATACATGTAACACCATAATACTATATTTTAGGGTTTATCAGGATATTCAGTACAAAATGCCTTGACAAGCTTAGGAGCTCTAACATCCTTCTCATTCAGCCATTCAGACTGGGAAGGAGGAAAATGTTTCCAAACAACCAAATATTGGAATCGAACCCTTTGTTTTCGAGAATCCAGACTTTCTTTAACTTCAAAATGTTGTTCACCTTCAATTAGCAATGGCACGGGGGGATCGACCTGAGTCGGTCTCAAGTCAGAGGTATGTTCAGGTTTTAATAAACTAACATGGAAGACAGGGTGGATCCATCTGAGGGTTTTAGGTCATTTCAATTGGACTGCCACAGGTTTCACAATTCGTTCAATTGGGAAAGGTCCAATATACTTAGGTCCAAGCTTTTTTGACTTTTGTGTGGTCTGCAAATATCTGGTGGATAAAAAGACCTTGTCACCAACTTGATATGGTTTTTGTGGAGTTCTTTTTTTATCTGCAAATTTTTTATGGGCTTGGTGAACATCATCTAATGCTTTACAGGTAACCGGCCAGGTAAGCTGGAGCTGTGTTATCCATTCATCTAATGACTGAATGTTAGGTTTCTCCTGTGGAAGCTCGGGTATGGGTGCAAAGTCTTGTCCCGAAGCCACTTTAAATGGAGTAAACCCAGTACTACTATGTACCTAATTGTTATATGCCACCTCAGCGAATGGCAGTAGGTCAGCCCAATCATCTTGCTGATAATTTATATAACATCTAAGATACTGTTCCAATATCGAGTTAGTTCTCTCACAAGCCCCATTGGTTTGTGGGTGGTGGGCGGAGCTTAAGCCCTGGGTGGAGCCCAATAACTTCAGGAACTCATTTCCAAAAGTTTGAGGTAAACTGGACACCCCTGTCTGAGATTATGTGTTCAGGAACTCCATGTAACCTGTAGATATGTAAAATAAACAGTTTAGCCAATGTTTTCGCAGATGGGATTTTCGCACAAGGTATGAAATGTACCTGTTTGGAAAACAAATCTGTTACTACCCAAATAACTGTATTTCCCCCACTTTCAGGTAATTCCACTATAAAATCCATAGAGATTTCCTTCCATGGAGCAGTTGGTCTAGCCATATTTTGTAGTAAGCCTGCTGGTTTACCAGGAGGCCGTTTGGCTGAGGCACAGATAGGACAGTTAGCCACATAAGTCTCAATGTCCTTTTTCAAGGT
Source organism: Notechis scutatus (assembly GCF_049901735.1). Lineage (NCBI taxonomy): Eukaryota > Metazoa > Chordata > Lepidosauria > Squamata > Elapidae > Notechis > Notechis scutatus. The sequence goes on from NC_142009.1 coordinate 300,813,675, forward strand.
AGGCCACCAAAATTGCCTTTTAACCAAGTGTAAGGTCTTCACAAATCCAAAATGTCCGGCAGCTTTAGAGTCATGAGCTTGCTGTAATATTTGGTTTCTCAGCTTTGCTGGCTCATATAATTTGGCCCCCATCCATGCCAATCCATCTCTAACTGTGCAGTTATTTGAGTGAGCAAGGAACCAATCATCAAGTTTTAGAGCCTCTTTTAATTATGCAGATAAATCATTTGATAAATCCACTTCCGGTTGCAGAGTCCCCGTCTCGTTTGCTTGTAGTAACATCGCCCCGACTGCTACGTCACTCGCATCGGCTTGGATTACAAAAGGAGAGTCTATGTCTGGGTGCTTGAGCACTGGTTCAGCAGCAAACAGTTGTTTCAGCTTCTCAAAAGCAGCTTGGCACTCCATGGACCACTCCAGTGGTTTACTAGGCTTCGGTTTCACCTCCCCTTTGGTTTTTAGGAGATTTGTGATAGGCATTGCAATCTTTGCAAAAGCAGGGATAAATTGATGGTAAAAATTAGCAAATCCCAAGAAACATTGAAATTGTTTCCTGGTGCGGGAGGGGCCCATTCCAAAACAGCACGAACTTTCCCCGGATCCATTTCTATGCCATCATGTGATATGCGATAGCCTAAATAGTCAATTTTTTCCTGGTGGAATTCACACTTGGACAACTTTGCGTACAGTTCAGCAGCTCGAAGTTTTTCCAGAACTGACCACACTAGTTTCACATGTTCATCAGGAGTCTCCGTATAGATAAGAATACAACCCTTTGTATAAATGTTCATGCAACACCTGATTTATCATTTGCATGAATACTGCAGAGGGCCCCTGTAGGCCAAATGGAAGAATGTTGAATTGGGCAGTCCATTGGGCAGTTAAAAGCAGTTTTCCATTGAAAAAATGAACTCGGTAGTATGCTTCTCTCAGGTCGAGTTTCGTAAAAAATTTCCCTTTGGCCAAGTGGGCCAACATATCCTTCATCAAGGGGAGGGGGTACATGTTCTCCACCGAAATGGCGTTGAGGTTCCTATAGTCAACACATAAACACAGAGAGCCATCTTTCTTCTCACGGAACAATACTGGGGCCGCTATTCGGGGCCTAGCAGGTTGGATGAAACCACGTTCCAAATTTTTATCAATAAATGACCACAGCTCTTCTAGCTCCCACGGTGTCATTGAGTACAGTTTTGGTTTTGGGAGTTTCACTCCTGGCAAAATTTCAATACTGCAATCTGTTGAGCGATGGGGGGGAGCTCGTCCAAGGCCTTCTCACTGAATACCTCGTTTAAGTCCCAATATTCCTCTGGAATTTTCTCCCCCCTCAGATTCTTGGTGCCAGTGGAGGCCAGCTCTGTGGGATTCTTGGGTTTCGGTTGAGATTGCCCCTCCCCTTCTGGGGGTTGGTCAGTACATATACACAATGATCCCCTCCTCCAGTCAACGTGGGGGTTCCATTTCCGGAGCCAGGGCAAACCCAGTATTAGGGGGCGCTCCATCCCAGGAGCCACAATAAAACACAAAGTCTCTCTATGCTTCCCCATCGTCATTTCTACTAGTTCCATAATGAAATGTGCAGGGCCACCTCCAGCTACTGATCCATCCAGTTGGCAAAAGGCTATGGGCATTTTTAAAGTCTTTAGCCTTAAGCCCATTTTCTCTACTACCTCCGAGCTGATTACGCACCTTGTGTACCCAGAGTCTAACAAGGCCAACATTTCCCCTTTGGCTCCTGACGTGGGTACCCTTAATCTCACTGGAATGGTCATAGGACCCTTGTTTGGACTTACCAGTGAGTCGTCTTCCAATTCGGATTCTCTCTCTTCAGAAGAGGTTGGAGTTCCCAGCTCCTCTCCTTTTGGAGGGTGATCTCTACAAGCTCCTCTGCTTTAAGCGCCATTTCGCGAGGCTTTGCTGGGGGGGTTCAGGTTTTCTTCCTCCTCCTGGTGCCCCCTTTGGCTCTAGCTTGGCACGGCAGTCTGCAGCCCGGTGACCTTCCTTCCCACATCAGAAGCATGCAGTGGTCTTGGGTTTTTCTGCCATCCCTCCCTTTTGAGGTTTTAAGGTTTCTCGGGGCCAGGTGGGGGAGGAGTTGCTCCAACCAAGGCCCCCCCAGTGTCTGTTTTGGGTCAGATCAATTTCCACCTCTGCTGCCAGCACATACCACAGCTGCAGCTCACTGGGGTCTCTTCTGGCAATACAGCTTTGATAAACATTTTCATTCAACCCATCTTTAAAAGCGTCTATCAGGGCTCCCTGGGACCAGCCTTGAATATGACACGCCAGCTCTCTAAATTCCTGGATGTAATCAGCCACTGATCTCCACCCCGATTTATGGTCTTCATCCTAATTCTGGTCTTACGTTCAGCAAGGGGGTCTTCAAACCTGGCCTGCAGCACAGTTATGAACAGGTCATAATTCATCAGCTGGGGGGCATTATCATTATGCAAAGTCACCATCCACTTTGCAGCTGTTCCCTCAAGAGCCCTGGTAACACATCTAACTTTGGCTGCTTCTGAGGAAAAATCCTCTCCATATTCCTCCATATGGCTCCACACTTGTGCCAGGAAGAATCCTAACTCCTTGGGATCCAACCCCATATTTTACTTCCAACGGAGGCACCTTTGGAGTTCTATGCCTTCTGGCAATTACTCCCCTTGCTGGGGGGCCCTGGGTTGCTGCTGCCTATTGCGCAGGCCCAGGTTGATTTATGGGGGTGGCTGCTCTGATTCTTCTGGCTGGGGCTGCCTCCCCCTCTTTCCCCTCATACCTTTGATCAGTCTGAGTTTCTCCGACAGCTTCATTTAGAAGATGCAGGGCTTGAGTTAGTAAAAAACTATTTCTTTCCTACTCTTGCCATGGCTCTTCTCTTCCACGCCGATGGGTAATGGTCACTCCTGGAGGAGGCTTTTCCTCAGGATGCTTCCAGCCAACTCGCAGGGACCATTTGGGTTTTACAGCTGGTTTTTTTGCCAAGACTTAATTCTGCTAACAAGTCGGCTTCCCTTGCTGCCTCTAACAGCAAGGAATCTGGTCCTCCAGTTGTTCCCAGGTCTTCTTGGTCGCTGGCTGCATTAGACATTGTGTTCAGACCCCCTCGGAAGAAAATTTATTAATTCTCTGGGTGGGCTGGTAAAGTCAGATTCAGAATAATGTCAGATGGTGCTCCATTCAAAATCCAAGAAAGAAATACTTGGACTCCATTAATTAGAGAAAAGATGTCTTTTACTGGAAATCAAGTGGTAGCAACAAAAGAATTCTGAATCTGAGAAAATGAGCACGTAATCACATATACAAAGTGATGGCAACATTCCCACCCCCAATAGTTCAAATGGTTCATCCAATTAAAAGTTGTGTATAGCATCCTAAAAGAGGATAATTATATGAAATTACTTTCACAGATAAAGAAAGATCTGGCCAATTGGGGAAAATTACAACTATCACTATTAGGCTGAATAGTGGCCATAAAAATGAACATACTACCGAAACTATTATACTATTTTCAAACAATACCTATAAAATTGGATAAGAATTTTTTTCAGGAATTAGATAGGATGGTAATGAAATTTATACGGATGGGGGGGAAAGCACGAATAAAATTGAAAACATTACAAGATAGTAGAACCAGAGGTGTTTCCCCCAAAATGGGAAACATATTATCAAGCAGCAATTTTACTATGGGTTAAGGAGTGGATAAACTTAAAAAATAAAAGAATTTTGGCGATAGAAGGTCATGACTTCCAAATTGGGTGGCATGCCTTTCTATGGGATAAAAAGAATAAAATCCATTCCTATTTCTATAGACATTTGATAAGGGACTCACTTTTACAAACATGGGAGAAAATATAAAGAAAAAGCATTATTTGAAAAGACCAAACTGGATCTCACCTATGGAAGCTATATTATATCCAAATACAAGGGACATTAAAAAAAATGATTAGATATAAAGAATTGGTAGATGAACAGGGGGAATTAAAAACACTGGATAAACTAAAAGAACAAGGGATAATATTAGACTGGTGGGTATATTTGCAAATTCAAACTAAATTTAAGAAAGATGTAAAGGAGCTAGGGATAGATAAAGATTTACACAAATTGGACCAAATCTTTTCAGGCAAGGATAAAAAATTTATAACATTAACATATAATTATTTACTGGAGGTAGAACTAGAGAAGGAAATTGTTAAGGGACCAATGATTGCCTGGGTGAGAAATTTGGATGAGTGGGAGAAGACTTGGACCGAGAACTGGAAGCTGACTTTGTCGACAGTATTCAAAGAAAATCAATATAAAATGTTTTGTAGATGGCACTTAGAGCCGGCACGACTGGCGAAAATGTATCCAACCTTGAAACCAGAATGCTGGAAGTGCTAACAAAAGAAAGGAACATTTTTCCATATGTGGTGGCAATGTATAGAGGTCAAAAATACTGGAAGAAAATACAGAGATGGCTTTTTGAGATTACAAAATATAAATTGAATTTGGAACCCGAAAAGTTTTTATTAGGTATGATCAAAGGGAATTTGAGTAAAGATAAAAGAGACCTTATTGTACACATCTTAACTGCAGCAAGAATCACATTAGCACAAAATTGGAACAGTGATAAAATACCACCAGATGAAGTTTTGATTAAAAAAATAATGGACTGTGCTGAACTAGATAAATTCACTATGGAACTGAAAGGCAAAGAGGATCGAGAATAATATGCGATATGGGAGAGGTGGTACAAATGGGTGAAGGATAAGGATAAAAATAATGTATAGTCACAAAATAAGAAACATGTATATACAATGACACAATAACTGTTAATGGAAATGAGATTTTTGTATTTTTTGTTTTTAAAGAATATAAATATAAATAAAATAAAATAAAATGCAATTGTTTACATTTATTTAAAACGTCACTGCTTACATTTCTTTTAAAAATAATTGTTTCGGCGCCTTCCAAATGCAATTATTTAAGTGCGTTCCCAATGTAATTATTTCAATGAATCCCAAATGTAATTAGTTACGTTTACTTAAAAATGTAGCTGTTCACACATTTATTTAAAATCTGATGGTTGCTATTTGTTTAAAGTGTAGCTGTTTCGGTTCAATGGTTCAGTGGTTCAATGGTTTCCATTTACTTAAAATGTCATTGTTTGCATTTTTCACAACTTAATTATTGACGTTTATTTCAGTGTATTAATTTAAATACATTTCAAACTTTGTTTTGGATTTATTTTTGTAAAAAAATTAAAATCTTGAGCCACCAGGCAAAAAAAAAAAGTTGTGTATAGCATCATGGGGTCATCTCCAGGTGGTGATGAGGCCTTTGTCCGTTCACCTTGACATATTTTGATAAAGAGTTGCAGCTGCACATAGCATAGGATAGAAGCCTAAGCAAGAACCTTCTCCCCCAACTTATACAGTTCTGTTTTGTAACACCTCCTGCTCGCTTCCCATAACCATGTCCCCCCTCCTCCCCCCGTTACTTATGACAGCTGAAAGATGCAAAGCAAAGGAAGAAAATCTTGAAGGCTGACAGTATCTCATTTTTTCCCCTTCACTAAAATGGGGGTGGGGTGGGGCCAGCGCATAATGCATCCTGCCCATGGGCCACAAATTTGACACCCCTGCACTAGACATACAAAAGAAACTAGTTGATGTCTTAATAATTAAAAGGGACATTCAAACAACAAATCAAGAGAGTGATCTGGTTAATCTTCCTATACTGGATTTACAAAAGAGGCTTGTTAAAACTTTGTGAGAAGGCACAAAAGAAAAAGAAAATTCTACAACATTATTTGTATGGACTAAAAATCAAGGTTTTTAAAAGTAGAAATAATTAACGATTGTTTTATTGTTAGACTTAACCATTGTGAATACGAAAGGCAAATAAGTCTGGATAGTGTAGAATAGAAACAAACTAGAGACGATAACAAGATATAAAGACTTGCCAATGGAAATAGAACAAGCATGGCAAAGGAAAGCAAAGGTAGCACTAACAGTAATAGGCGCCATGACAACTAGAGCACCATTGGCATTGACCAATTCACCATCAGTCAATTGCAAAAAGGTGACTTCACTCAGAACAGCTTATATCCTGAGCTGATACCTTTAACTCCATCAAACATCAACACCTGCCTGTTCCAGATCCTTGGGAAGGATCTGGATAGGTGGACAAAAATGCCAAACCTGGTCAATATGTCGCTGACTGTGCAACATAAACCATAATTTACAATAAAAAGATAGGGAGGAAGTGAGTGGAGGGGGTGGTCTTGTCTTAATCCATTAATCACTTCCAGAGTGATGCATAGCCATTGATACCCTAATTGTTAGCTTATCTCTCCTTTGGTTTCTTTAAATCTGAATTGGCTGCAAGGTGAATCAATTTAACAACTTTTAATAAATTGATGCTCATTGTCAGCCTACTGTAATCTGACTTGCTACAGCACTAGCTACACCTTGAGTATATTCTAGCAGGAAGCCAGCCTAAATATATTCTGTAAATAAAACAATTTAAACATCCTTTAACTAATGGTTTGTGAGTAAAAGAATTGAGATGATACAGAAAAGAGGATTGTCTCTAATGTGATGCACCAATTGGAAGAAAATAGAAAGTAGCTGAAATAGAAAGTTAACCTGCATTAAAAATATATCAAAAATATTTGGTATATTTTAATGCAATCTAAGAAATAAAATACAGTATATTAGACGTTTGTGGTGATGATCTTCATAAGTTGTTAGTTCAAGTAAGTCTAATTAGTTTCAAAGTTTCTCAACCTCAGGAACTTTAAGATATGTGGGCCTAAACTCCCAGAACCCCCAAACCAGAATGAGAAAGAGTGTGGTAGAGCACCTAGTAAGTGACTTAAAATGCACTTAGCAAAAGCACCTAGACTTATATACCACTTTATAGTGCTTTACAGCCCTCTCTAAGCGGTTTTACAAAGTCATATTTCCCCCAACAATCTGGGTCCTCATTTTATCGCCCTCGGAAGAATGGAAGACTGAGTCAACCTTGAGCCTGGTGAGATTTGAACTGCCAAATTGTAGGCAACCATTAGTCAGCAGAAGTGGCCTGCAGTACACTCTAACCCCTGCGCCACCAAGGTTCTTGCAGTTATCCTATTTATAAAGAGCCATTAAAACAGTTGCTATTTTAAAGATCTAAGTTCTTTTTTAGGATAATCTTTATTCTTATACATTAAGATTAAAAAGCACTAGCGAAGAAGTAAAATATGGTAATTATATATCTAAGTTTCAAATTTGGAGACTAATTGAACCCTGTTACATTATAAGCTAAAATACTATGCTAAATTGTATATTTGATATTAAAATTTCACCGTAAAGATTTGTGAAGTGTGAAGAGAGACTTTTTATATACACAGGGATTATAAGAAAGGGCAACTGTGTGTGCTATTTAAAACAGAGAACACAAAGGGATATTGTGCTGTATGTATAATGCATCGTTGGCCAATGTTTATCTACTTTCGCTCTGAAGCAGAATTTCTTCCAAGCAAACCTAGTCTCACTTTTACCTTATAAAATATGCAGTACAATTTGAAGATATGCTGCTTTTAGTACCATTTTTGTTGCATCTGGTTATGCCCAGGTTTTACAGGTTGCCTTGTGAGTGTCTTGATGTAGGTTCTGGTTGGAGCTTATAGGTCCAAGGCATTTCCCAACTTGATTATGTGCTATCAAGTTGGTATTGACTCCTAATGACCACATAGATAAACCTCTTTCCAGGGTGATATGTTCCCAAATTGACCATTTTCATCTTTCAACAGTGTATCTTTTGCTACTTTATTCAAGTCATCCTCTAAGGTTAACCCTAACCCAACCAAGTCAGTTGGAATTGGGCAATGTCTAAATCAGGATCCCAAAACTCTTCAGTTCATTGACCCTTTATGAAGTTTCAGATTGCTCAACAACTCCCATTGATTATATGAAAATAATTTAATAAATACTACCTTAATAGTATTAGAAATAACAACAACTCTACTTAAGATTATTCAGTGGTAACACTGACTTGCCATTAGCCATCACCACACCACACCCAAGCCATCATTTCAGGGCTTGGGTGTGGTGTGGAGCCCAATAAAGACCGCAAAAGACTAACTAACCCCCAACCTAGCTTCCATCAGTTATCAATCACCAATTGATGTTGATGTTGACCGTTTTAAGAAACCCTGATTTAAATTAAATAAATAAACATTTTGGAAGATTTGAGCTTGGGTCCTATTCAACATGGTGCAGTTCAGTGGTGAGAAAAGTAAGGTCCTGCACTTAGGCAGGAAAAACCAAATGCATAGATATAGAATAATCAGGGGTGTCAAACTGGCGGCCTGCAGGCCGTGTATGTCATATGCAGGCCATGCCCAGCTCCGCAAAGGCAAAAAAACATCACGATATGTCACATGACGTTATGTGAAGTGATTGAGTTTGACACTCGTGGAATAGGTGGTATGTGCCTCAACAGTAGTAACTGTGAGAGGGATCTAGGTGTCCTAGTGGACCATCACTTAAATATGGGCCAACAGTGTGCTACAACTGTCAAAAAGGCCAGTGCAGTCTTAGGCTGCATCAACAGAGGTATAGCATCAAGGCAATGAGAAGTGATAGTACTGTTTTACACCACGCTAGTGAGACCTCATTGGAATACTGCATCCAGTTCTGGTTACCATGATACAAAAAAATGCTGAGGCCCTGTAAAGTGTGCAGAGGAGAGCAACAAAGATAAAGGGTGTGGAGGCTAAATCATATGACAAACAGTTGGAGGAGCTAGCCTATTGAAGAGAAAGATTTTGGGGTGGGTGCAGGGGTGGGATTCTACCAGTTCGCACCTATTCCCTAGAACCAGTTGTTAACATTCTAAGCAGTTCGGAGAACCAGTTGTTAGAAGAAATTACTGGCCTAATCCTGTAAGGAAAGCAGGAAGGAAACATTCTGGTGTTGCTTACAGAAACTGCCTCTCCTTATTACATTCTTGGCAGGAGTAGACTTCCTGTCTCAGGAACTTCTCTGGAGTTTTTTCCCCTCCTTTGCTGGTACTTTGCTTGTGTGGAGTGACCATTCAAAGTTACAATGGCACTGAAAAAAGTGACGTATGACCATTTTTCACACTTACGACTGTTGCAGCATCCCCACAGTCATGAGAGGCCAGGCGAGGAGATGCGTGCCTCGTTGTGAGTGATATTGAGTTGGCCATACGCAGCCAATAACATGGCCACCAAGCCATGTCCACCCAGTCACATGACCACCAAGCCACGCCCACCACCTAAGCCACGCCCACAGAACCGGTTGTTAAAAAATTTGAATCCCACCCCTGGGTGGGTGGGTAATAATAACTATCTTGCAATACTTGAGGGGCTATCACAAAGAATAGGGGGTTGAATTATTCTTTAAGGCACCAGAGGGCAGGACCAGAATCGGTGGAAACTTGTTAAAGAGACATCCAACCTAGAAGTAAGGATCAATTTTCTGACTGTGAGAACAATTACTCAGTGAAATAGCTTACTTTCTGGAGTTGTAGGTGTTCCAAATTTCAAAAATAGACTGGACAACCATTTGACTGGGATGCTATATGGATTCTGCCTTAACCAGTGGGTTGGACTAGAAGACCTCCAAGTTCCCTTTGCCCATGTTTCTATGATCTTTGATCTATGAATCAAAGATCTTGACTGCTGGTTCCCTTTTTTTAGATAATCTATTTTAAAAGGCAGAAACTGTGTAGCACTTCAGTATTTTGTTTGGCAATGTTAAGGCTGGTTCAGTCCCTATTATCAAGAGTTTAGTCTTCTTTGCTAGTTTGTTTTTTCAGTGTTCCTTAACTTTCATTGCTAGACCTTGTAGATCATTTGCTTTTTATAACTATCAAGAGTAGTATTATCAGCATTTGGTTATTGATATTTCTTTGTCCATTTTTAAGGTTCATTGCTTTTCTAGAACAGACAAAGAATAGAACAGACAAAGAATAATAAATATTATGACTTGAATTGAGATGAGATAAATAAAATAAAATTAAGAAAATTTAAAGAGAGGAGAAGCTATATAGAAAATTGAAAATGCTAATAAGATATGGAATGATATACAAAATGAATATGAATTTGAATTTGTGTCTGTACCAAGAGTTTTAACCGGGACTAAGCAACTTTCAGAAAAGAGGTTTTTATGTTTCTATGTTTTGTGTTTCTGTGTGTTTATCTTTGATTGAGCTAATAAAACCTTGGAGGAACGTTAGAAAAGGATAATGGAGAATAAAAAATAGAAGAGAATAAAGTAAGCCAGAAAGGCAAAAGAAGTATAGTGAATAAAAACATATAAAATAGATAAATATAGAAAAGAAATATAATTGAATGAAAGTACAGGGAGAAATAATGAGGAATATGAAAGGATATTTATGTGTCTATAAGGAGATGTGTTAATGACGTATAAAATGTTTTATTTGCTTAGGATTTACAAATAACTTTCAGAAAAAAGGTTTTATGTTCTTATGTTTTATGCTTTGTATGTCTTTAAAAATTAATAAAATTTGTCCCCCCAAAAAAGAGTAGTATTATCAGCATTTGGTTATTGATATTTCTTTGTCCATTTTTAAGGTTCATTGCTTTTCTTTCAATTAGCTTCATTCAACATATTGTCAGAACATAGTTGAATAAATAAGGGCTTGTCTCACTTCTTTGCCAGTCTGGAGCGACTCTGTCACCATGCTAAATCTAGACTCTGAGTATATGTCTTATGTATGTTTCACATGACAATGAAATGTTCTAGGATTCCAGTTTGATAAAACCATTTCACAGCTGGCTGCATTTGACACGTTCAAAAGTCTTTCTATAATCAACTAAGCACATATTGACTTATTTTTGGAATTATTTGGCTTTTTCCATTATTCAGCATACATCAACAATAATGGTTCTTGTTCTTTGGCCTTTTCTAAAACTAGTTTGAACATTTGGCATCTCCCTTAGGGCTCTAATCCGCATTGGTTGATTTTGCTAGCATGTGAAATGAAGGATAATATACAGTACAGTGGTGGTATTCTACCGCTTTGGCCCGGTTCTACCGAGCCAGTAACAGTGATGAGCAGCGGAGACTGAACAGTTCTCTCCGCCATTCTGCTGTTGGGCCCACCCACCCACCCAGGCTCCCCTACTCACCTTTATCCTCTGAATTTGAATCACAGTTGCTTTGCACAGCATAAAGAGTGCTGCGCGGCAGCTGCTGAAGCGACCGGGATCGTGCAGGCTTGCAGGAGGTGAGTTAGAATGCCTCTGCGCCTGCACAAACGCCTTTGCGCCTGTGCAAAGTGAGCATTTGGCATGCACGCGCACACACAAAGTGTGTGCATGTGCACAAAGCATGCCCACCAAGCCACACCCACTGAACCAATGGTAAAAATATTTGAAACCCACCACTGATACAGTAGTTTATATAATCTGTTAAATGTCCTATTGTTTTTGGTATGGAATGTGAATCGATCTCTTCAAATTTGTTGGCTACTGTATCATTCTCCAAATTTATTGGCGTAGATTGACTAGAACCTTCTTGTGTTGCTTGTCATATTTCTATTGATGTTGGCATCTCTATTATACATAATTTCAGTATAGCCTTTCCATCTTTGTTTGATCGTCTGTGTATTGGTTACTGTCTATCCATTGGTGACTTTTAGCATTCCAATTTGGAATCTCTTTTTGACTTTCAAGATTTTTTAGAATTTCTTTCTTTCTTTCTTTTCTTTCTTAGATCTTTACAGGTGTAAGTGTAATACAGTTTCTTGCTTTTCTAATAGCTCCCTGAAATTCTTTGTTATTCCTTCCTGAGATTTTTTTTTTTGTTTCGTTTCTTGCCTTTGGCTTCTCTTCTTTTCTTGGAAGTTTTCACCATTTATTCTGACAGCCTGTTTGCCTTCTTCTCTTACTTGGCTTTTTGGCAGTCTCTTTTCATATTCATCCTTAACAACTTCTTTGATTCCATTTCCCAGTTCTGGTTTCTTATCCATGAAGTTCAGGATAGGAACAGTTCAAAACAGTTCATAATGGTCTCCTTGAAAATGGTGGGTATTTGCTCAAAATTGTTTATCAAAATTGGTTGATTTTATTCTTCCTATTTAGCATAACTTGAAACTTGCATTGGAATAATTTATAGTCCTTTCTACCCCTTGCTATATCTTTGCTGTTGGCTCTTCCATCTCCTATTAACAATAAGATAGTAAATTTGGTCTGGTGACATCTATGTTTATAAATTTTGATTGTTTCAAGAATTTTGGTTGTCTTAAGACTTAGTGACGAAGAAGTCATTGGAGTGGCAGAAACTGATAAATTACTGTTCTGCTTTATTTCAGTTTCCTGAGCCATGAAATCCAATAATATTTTCTTCCATGCCATTTCCAATTTAGGCATTCCATTCTCCAACATAAGCAGCATATCTTGCTTGAATGCTCTGTTGATTTCAAATTGAATTTGACCATAACATTCATCAACCTTCTCTTGTTCTGCATTAGTGGTTGGAGCATGAACTTGCACAACTGTCATTTTATAGGATTGTCTTTGAAGTTTAATTGATGTTAGACTGTGCTGTACCCAGGCATTATGTTTGCTATGTCCTTCATGTCAATGAATGTAATGCTGTTCTCTCTTTTTGTGTGTATCTTGTATAGTAAATTGCATGAGCTTCTGAATAAAAGTGTTCAATGCCAGTTCATTTTAATTCTCTGATGCCTAGGAAATCAATTTGTACTTGACTCATTTCACCTTTCATTTGATGAGTTTTCCTTCATGCATATTCTTACATTTCATGTTCCCAGTACAATTTTGTTTTTGCAACGTTGGATGTTCTTTTCCTACATGGCAGCATCAGCAACTAGACATCTGAAAGCTTTATTCTAGCTGCATCCTCAATTCTATTAGTATTCTAAAATATCCTCCACTGTTAGTAACAGGTTGCGTGTCATTTGACTTAAGGGGCCATACATCACATAGCATTATGTTGTCAATTATCTTACCTTGTCCACCCATGTGATTTTCTGGGTAAAATACAGGAAATGTTTGCCATTGTGTTCTCCTATGCAGTATGAAATGATGACTTTGCTGTTGTCATTAAAGTGATCCTAAGACTCCAGCATCTTCCTGTATTGTTGCTTTAGCTCATGGGTGTCAAACTGATGGCCCACAGTGTTAGGAATGATAGTCACCTAACAGTTGGGTTGGAAATATATAAACCAGGATAGTAATTTAATGCTGTATCTTTAAGAGAATGCTGTAATTGTGATAGGCTGAGGTTCCTCCAACGGCTATAAGATGGAGCCAGAAACCTGGTTTCTTTCTTCTTGCATTTCCTGTTTTACCGTTTTGCCTGGTCGTCGTTCTGCTTGGATTGCTGTGAGTCTTGCAACTGTTAGCAAACTCTGTTTACTGAATTATGTTTATGATACTGGACTTTTTGGATTATCCCTGGACTGATACTAACTGCTTTAACCATGTATGATCTGGACTGTTTATTGGACTTTTTTTACCCGTTTACTGGAAGTAAAACCTACATTTTACTATTCAGTGTATCTGTATGCTGGTTGTGTGTTATTCCTCACCACTCTCACTACGTTTCCCTGAGTGCACTCATTCTCCTAACGGGGAATACCTCAACACACAGGCTGGATGTGTCATGTGCAGGCCACATCCACCTCAGCTCCACGAAGGGGAAAAACATTGCAAAATGTCATCTGACGGCAACAGTTGGATACCCGTGCTTTAGCTGATAGTTGGGATGATCTTCATTCCTTTGGAGACCAGCTGGAAGCATATACACTTAGCATAGACCATCCAGTGCTCTCTGCTCATCCCTCTAAGACATATTGCAGGCCATAGTGAGGCAGCAAAGTATGCCTAATAACTAGGAATTATGGAACCTGAATTTTAACAGATTTGGAGAATACCAGTTGGAGGAATACAGATCAATAGCAAAATCTATGAAATGAGGACCGCTTTCCCTTTTTTCTTCCCAATTTGTGAGGCTACATAGTTATGTCTATAACTATGTTTTCCACTTTGAAACAGTCATTGTCTTATCATGGATTGTATACTTCCGTTCATCTTGGCAGTTTTCTTTGTATGCACTGCAAGATTCAGCACAATTCTTGCCCTTCCAAAAACCCCTCAAAAAACCATATGCTTGGTTTTCGGTTTGGTGAGATCTTGTGAGATCTTAGTATTTTACTGTCACTAAAACTGTGTTCTTATCGTACATGATTTAATGGTCTTGTGTAGTTTTGGAAATTTGAAAATTATATTTGGAGGGAGTGCTAAACAGTTTTTTTGGGATTCAACTGGTGGTTGGTGTCCATTGTTTTACTATATGAAAAAATAACGTTTGGAGAGATTGGAGCTTTCCTATTTTTCTGATTTGGAAGAATTCTCAGTTCTCCATAGCAGACGCAGACAACTATAGGAAGTTGAATGCTACATTTGCAATTAGATTTTCAAAGACTATATTCGAACTTGGGCAGTTGCGCTTAATTAAATTCCAGTGGTACTTAAACTTCAATATGCTATTATGACCTTTCCCTATTTGGTATTTACAACTGTGAAAGAGGCAATGGCAAACGGCTTCTGAAAAACCTTGCCAAGAAAACTGCAGGGATTTGTCCAGGCAGTCTCTAAGAATTGGACTCAATTGAACAGAAGGGGAAAAAAATTAAAAATACATTTAAAATGTTCTAACTCGGGGAGGGGAGAGACAATCTAACCTTGACTAACCTGTCTCTTTCAAGGCTTTAGTAAGGACAATTATGCCAACTAGCAGAGGAAAAGGAATGAGGCAAAGCCACAGCCCCATTTTGCTCAGCATTCTGTGTCACGCACACTTGACACATTTGGGAAATTCATAACCCTGGATTACAGAGCCGTAGTTCTCTTTCATTGTCATTTTCCAGCTACCAGTTGTTTAAAGCAAGCTCCCTATGATTCAGGAGGTAGCAAACAGCCATCAGTAGCCAGATATTTCATTAACCTGCTTAGTCCCCATTTAAAAAGATCAAAATTGCTACCGTTCACACAAGTGTGAATAGCTAATTCCAATTAAGCTGACTGCTGTGTGAAAAAGTGTTTCCTTCTGCCACTCCTGTGTCTCCTTGCATTTAATTACAGTAAATGATTTTGAACTGTTACACTGTCCTATGCATGATTAGATATACCTTGATCATATCTTTTTTTTTACTGTCTTTACTTTTAAGTATAAGCAGAATCACAACTGCTATCATCTTTTAGCCCACTAATCATTTTGTTTGCTCTTTTAGAAGTTTATAATAGCTCTTTTAAACTGGAGTGACCAGATTTCTGCTTAGTAGGAAGATCCCATCGTACAGTTAAAAGATAAGGATGGACTAGATATAGGAACCTTCAAAAAACATTAGTGGGAAAAATGTATTTGCATTCTCTTCCTTTTCTTCCATTCAACTGTACATCCTTTCAGTCTTTCAAGGTATACCAGATCAAGAAACAGACACTGCAGATGCTTCAGGTTGCTATTTTGTTGTAGTATAATAACAGACTCTTCAAATTTCTCTGTCAGCTTTTATATTAACAAGGTAGAGTTACTTTGCATTTCTTTCAGGCACTTGCTTTGATCTCTGGACTATGTCATCCCTTCTCCAAGTCTCTCCTTAACAGTTCTTTCCTTCTGATTTCATCTCTAAATTGCTTTAAACCTTCTATTTTAATAGCAATAATTTTGCAAAAAGACTGTTTGAATGTTTCCACTTAGGAGGCCCCTTTTTCTACTAAACATCTTCAGTGATGTGGAAGGCCCCTTGAATATATGGAAAAGATAATAAAAAAAGAGACGGAGAAGCTAGATTCCTTATCAGTTTTGACAAAGTTAGATGCTAAGCCCAACATCTTGCTTTGAACTACTTGTGCCCACCACGCAATTAAAAAAAAGCCTTTCTTGGCTCTGCACTTTCTTTCAAATTGCAATTTAGGATAGGACAAGTTACCAACCATTAATATGAAGGTATGCTGTGCATAGAAATGTAACAGCTATGTTAGATTTGGGGACAAAGGAAACATGCGTTAAAATGTGAATTTTGACACTTTCTTCTTTTTAATACATGAGGAAAGAACATTGTGATCCACCATAGCTGAATGATAAAGTACTATACTTGGGTGGCTACTAGAAGCCAGCAAAGACTTAGATTTTTCTGCATTTCCTTGCTGCTATATAGTAGCCACCCAGATTTGTTCAATCCAGATATGGTAATTTCTGTCTGGAAGAGGAAAAACCGAACAAAAAGGTAGTCCAAAGATGATTTTGTCAGGGGATGGAGGTAGACAGTGGGTAATATTTAAACAATGCAGTATGTTGAACATAATAAACCTCTGGGCATTTTACTCACATATTTTTTGAATTATACTTTGTGGTTTTTTTCTCTCCAGACCATCACAGTAGCAAACCTTATGTCAGGCAAAACAGAGCCTGGCTACCACTTATATTTCCCTTAAAAATTTAAGTCTGAGATCCCATGGCTTTAATGTTAATGTTTGGACTGCAGCAGCCGAGCAAAAATAATTTACCTTTGGTAGGAAGATGCTCCAGTTGTGACAGAGGACAAACACTTCAGTTGTCCTGCAGTGAACCTGCAGGGGAGAGAGCTGGGATGCCAGGCCAGGGGAATCTGGCAGGAGACATATTTATTCACTTCAGTTAATTAAGAAGCCTAAAATTCACAGTTGGCAGCTGTCATATACACCCATTCTTCTGTTTTGCCATCCTTCTGGATCATCTGATGACTTTCTCTGTAATCCCTTAGTCTCTTTAATCTTACCGATTGCAGCGGAACAGATCATGCCCAGGAATGTGGAGCAGAAACACTGACTCATCTGCAATGCTCCAATTTACACTTTCTGTCAGTTCTCAGTTCACCCTTTTAATTCTTGAACGGGGGTTTCAGGCTAACCATCAGCTCCAGAGGGGATGGTTTGTTCTCTTGCACGAGCCATTTAACTGAGCTTCAGCTACTTTGGTTTGCTAGGGAATGGCAGGCACTTTTCAGATGGCTGTTGCATTTGAGGAGCAACTATCAGTTTCTAAGAAGAGAAAAAGGAGCTTAGAAATCTGCAATCCTGCAATTGGGACCACTAATGATTCCTTTTGGGCCTGTTTCAGGATAAACAGGAGAAGGGATGTGAACGGGGTTGGATACTTATACATGGTGCATCCAGTTACTGTGGGTTATGTGCACAAGCTTTTTTATCCTAAATGAACTGTTAGCATGATTCTAAGGATAGCTCCATTTTCCACTGCCAGGTTTTCCCAATAATACTTATTGGACAGCATATATTGAATAGTTCTCCTCCTCCTTAGAAGATATTCTAATTTGACGCTTGGAAAATGTCTATGGAGATTCTCAGTCACCCAGGTCACAGTTGTCCCAAAGATGCTTTTTCAAAAGGCAACTGGACTTTGGTTTTCCTAGGTGAAAAAGCACCTTTGGAATACTTGAAAAACGGTTCAAATTTGACCTATCCTGAAAAACAATTCTGTAATGCCAGTATTACGGATTTGAAAAATGCTGGCATTGGGCCTGTTTCATCAGAGTGTCACAATAAAAGCTTCACGCAAGGTTTCAAATGATGCTCTTGCTAAATTTCGTTCTGGAGATGGCAGATCTAGCTATGCCTGAGGATTGCTTTGAAAACTGCAAAGTGCTCTGTGTAGGGCAGTTCTGAAATCAAGAGGGTTTGTAAACTGCTGTCAGTTCAGAATGGAGCATTTTGATGCCTCCTTTGTCAACATAATATACCAGCCTTCTATCGATGGTACTAGCTGCCAAATTGTTTCTGGGCCCATCTCCAGGTGGTAATTTTGACCTATAAAGCCCTAAATAATTTTGGGACAAGATGTTTACTTTAAGCAAGCCATTATATCTTGTTTGTTCTGTTACGGTTTTTTTAAATGTTTTTTTTCCTCCTAATTTTCTTCTTGATGATTTTTTTAGTGTTGGTAATTAAAGAAAAATTATCAGTCGTTTGGCCATATTTTCAGAGCTAAATGTGATTGCTGCTGCCACCACACTTATTTCCTAATTAAAGTGGAAATGTTCAATCTCTTTTTCACATGAGCAAAGGAGTGGAACAAGAAAAAGAAGAGCTGGAGATTTGTATGTACTTATTGCCATAATACAGATAATTTTTCAGCATTATATTTTATTTTTGAACCAGATCCCATTCCAAATTTTGGCAGTTGTCCTAATTCATATCTGAATATCCCCAATTTTTCAACCAGACCTAACTTGGGCTACCATTAGAAAAGTTGTCAACTTTCTAGCAATAGCTGTGGCTTGCAATAAGTTGGTTACCATCCTTTCATATACAGTAATTGTCTCAGGTTTGATCTTTCTATATTTTAAGTTTTGTACTTGTGTTTTACTGGTTGGAGACCATAAATCAATTGATGGACAGCCCAAACAGAAGAAGACAAGAGGTCATTGTGAACTTCTGTGAACATCAAAAATGTGTAGGGAGTTTTTATCTTAAGTCCATGTTAATAACAGAGACAAGCAGGATGTTGGGCTCCGAACATGACGATACTAACCACGGAGCCCACCAGTGTTGATGGTGACGATGGGGTCCAATCCTCCATGCTGCACTCTCTTGCGACATCAGCTGAGAGGCGGAGACTACATGGGGACTCCCCAGAGGGAGATGACATTGTTGTAACAATGGGGATTCCCTGCTCAATGATCGGCAATACCAGACACTTTGGGGGTGATTCGGCTCGTGACGGAGAGCCTTCCCCTCTCGCAAACACAGGGTGGAGGATTGGGGGTTAGAGAGGGGTCAGGGCTAGACAGGGATTGATTAGAATGGAGTAGGCAGGATATATGATGGAAGTTATGATGAACTGCGGAAGGTAGACAAGGAGGGTAATTGGGTAATTAGAATGGGGCACAATGCAGGAATTAGCCACGATTAGGTGGGCGTGGTTGCACTATAAACAGCACTAGAAGGCAGATGTTCCTAGCGCTAACCTAGATCGGATATTGGCCATTCTTGCCGGATGGGATGTTCGTTGCTTATAAATTAAACTACTTCAAACCTTGCTGTTTTTTTGGCTTGTATCTACAAATCTGCAAGCATCAAGAAGACTGGCTGAGACAGGATACCCATCCTGGATGCTAATTCAGGGGTGTAAAACTCAAGACCCGCAGGGCCATCCTGGACTACCCAACGCAAAGAAGAAAGATCAGGCCAGCGTGGCTTTGGCCCGGTCTACTCAATGTGAAGACAAAACATGCCAGCAGTTTGAGGAGTGGTGTCAAGCTGGTCACACCTACCCAGTTGGCCCCAGCCCCCCAAGGTCAACCATAGCCCTGATGCGGCCCTTAATGAAATTGAGTTTGACACCCCTGAGTTAATGAATATCTTTGTTGAACTGTACTGGAAACTTCACTGGAAAAAAAAGTTGGATTATATCAGTAATTGTTAGTAGTCAGGAAACTTTTTTTTTTTTCAGTAGATCACAAAAGAAGACTACTATTCCCAGGCAGCTTCTGTTCCTAAAACAATAACCATCTGTAGAGGACCATAACAGTACAAGATGAGATACAATGAAATACAAAAAAACATTTTGCTCTCCTCTAGCAGTTGTCTAGTTTTGCATCCCAGATTGTGTAGTTGTAAATAAAATTGACATTCCTAAAGTAACAGCATTCTCACTTGGCAGTTATTTTTCTGAGTAGCCATATGAAATTGAACAAAGTCATTATTTCTTGCCACTTTCAGATGAATAGTGGCTTTTAAAAATTATTAATCTTGTAAATGAAACTCAATGTACAGTATGTGGAAGTAGTGAATATGCCCTTAAATATTGCTAGTTTGATAAGCTATATTTGTTTTATTAGCAGCTTTTGCCATTTCTAAACAAATATTCCAAGCTACTTAATTGATGTAGTTGAATATGTGCCTCACTCTAATGTAATGAGGTTTACTGTAGATTTTGATCTTCTTCAGATGATCTCATACAGAATACAGCAAAATGTTTGGTAAACTCTATTTTTATTTTTTTATTTTTTTTCTCTCACCTTCTCCATTTTTTATTTGTATTTTTTTTTAACAAGGAAGAGACTTGAGCCATACCTTTTAGTAATTTTTAAGACTTGACCTATACCTTTTTTTTTACATTTTAGTGTTACCTTTTTTTTTTAGATTGTACAAAAAAGGGGGGGCAGGGAAGAAAAGGAATCTAGCAATGGGAAACATGAAATGCAATATATACTATGTATTATTATCTGTAACAAGCAACTGCGTTCCTGGAACCAAAGCTTATCCCAGTGAAAGGAAACGTATGGGAATATTTAGCAAGGGAAATACTCAACACCACTAACTTTTGCTTAGCAGGAGGGAAATCAGTCAAGGACATCTTAACCACATGCCTAATGGGAGTGGCAACTAGACCACATAACATCATTAACTACACCACATTTAGAAACCTTTCTGACTCCTACGAAAGCATTTTTAGCTGGGGCCACTCTACAAAAATCAAGCACACCATGTACACCCTACACATTGCTGCAGTAACCACCTCTGAGAGATGCTTTAATGTCACTGGGTGCAGCACACTTAGGGTCACAGAATGCACCAGCCTTAGCAACATAGAACTAAAAAGCAACTATACAGAGACCATATCATTCTCATATAGTTACTTGAAGCTCCCACCAGGATGGTTTTTCCTTTGTGGCTTAAAAGCCTACTCATAGCTTTCTGCAAATGCCACCAACAGCCCTTGTACCTTGGGAAGGTTAACCATGCTTATGGCGTCCTTACAGAGACGGCACAGGAGAGCCTTCCAAACCTTAGACTCAGACTGTGACTTCAAAGTCTCCCTTCTCACCAAAGCAGAATATGTCTCATTGGCAATATCCCTAGTGGGGGTACCTGGATTGGCAGTGCAAAATTCTAGAAATTTGAATAGCCTAGCATGTACCCTAGCAAAAGGCTTGAATTCGACCTCCCATGCCCTGGATGCCCTTAACAGAGAACTGAGGGAGGTCAGAGAAGCCACCCTGGAGAATAGGGCAGCAATAGACTTCCTCCTCTTGAAGCATAATTATGGCTGCGAAACATTCCACGGGATGTGTTGCTTCAACCTAGACGAAACCTCAGGACTCGTAGCGAGGGATATCCACCACCTGAAAGAGCTAGCTCAAAATATTGGTCATGAGCAATCATTCCTAGACTTTTCATGGCTCTTCTCGTGGATACCAGATCTCCATTGGCTCAAAATCCTTATAACAACCATAGTCACTATTTGTGTCTTTGGAGCCCTCATGTGTTGCCTCTGTCAATGCATACCACCCTGCCTTAGTTGCCTAAAGGCCTGTATCCCATCTCAAAAGAGAAAATCGAAGGGGAGACAGGCAGCCATGATGATGATCTAGATTGATCACGAATACCAAGTATACCCAGACACTCAATCAGAGACCGCCCTCTAGAAAAAAAAAATTGAAGGATTGTGGAAAGGGAATTTCACGAAGGCAGTAGTGTCACAAAAAACAGGAAAAGCCCAAGGGGAACATCAGGTCAGCCAGAAAACAAACTTACATAGGAAAAGGAATCAAATAAAAAGTATTAAAGAATCCCTATAGACAAAAGCCTAAGTAATTAAGAAAACTAGACAAATAGGAAGAGGAAACAAAAGATAATTTAGAAAACCCTTACAAACACAGGACATACCAAATAAGCAAATCAAACAGACAAAAGACACAAAATATAAATTACAAAAGGGACAGACAGGAGATTGCCACAGAAGAAATATGAAAAACTATCTTAAAGCTAAAAGAGATTACAGAAAACCAATAATACAATCTGGCCACCCCGCAGAGTTTGCCTTCTGCACCCTACGAAGTTTGCCCTCCGACGGAGATAAAGACAAACTCAAACGGATTTGAAACATTAGGCACAAATACAAACACTCACACAAAATCAACTTACAAAGGGAGAAAAGGGTATAAAAAACCAGGGACTTACCATAAGAAGCTAGCTAGCCCAGGAATGCAGACTTCTCGCTGTTCTCTGCCTTCCTGAAAAATAAAAAGATCCAGCTTTCAAGCAGTTGTCTGTATTCTTGCGCCGGAGCTCTCCCAGCGGGAAAATCGAATCCTCGAAAGAAAGGCATTTTGACACCTTTCAACAATATAAAATGCAAAATATAAAATGACAAAGAAGCACCTTAATGTAACAACTAAAAGGACTAAATGTTTCGGTTTGCAAAGGAAAAAATATACTTGGAACCCAGCAAAGTGGAAAATATTGGAAAGAAGGATTAGCATCACTTCTCTAAAGCTGCATTTACCTAAAAGAGGTATTGATCCAGATTTTATGTAACATATTCATATGCACAAACAGTTTGAGCTTTCATTTTAGGAACCAATATATCAACTGCACACATTTTAAATTACGGAAGAGGGGAGGAGGCATGCAAGTCAAATCCTGTGCACATGATAGCAGACAATAATTAATGGTTACATCTGCATCAGGGTACACTGGCACATCTGAAGGTTTTAAAGTTAGAAGTAACAATTCTTTTCTCCATGACTCTATATTGGAAGCGCACAGGACTTGGGCACAAATGAAACTATATACTTCTTTACTGAAAAATACAATGCATTAATGTATTCGTCTAACCTGTGGAAAATTTGTCCACCCAATCATACTTTTTAGATGCGACATTCCAAGCACAATTATTTTATAAGCAAATAAAATTATGTGTAATACATTTTATGTTTGTAAAGTAACAAAGTGATCCTAGAACTGTAAAATGTGCTAAACAAAAAGCATTTCAATTTTTTTTTCTAATTGTTCTATGACTCCACAATTTGTATCAATGTTATTTGGACACAATTGCATTGTATCACCACAAAGTAGTAGACATCTGTTATTTAACTGGAGTGGTTTTAAATCATAGATGATGCAGCAAGATCAATAACAATGTCTTGATATGTAACAATTATAAGAAATTCTTATAATTGTGACAGCTTGTTATTTCAAATCCATTTTTTTAAAGAAAAATGTATTTACTAAGGGGTTTTAGAGGCCACAGGGATGCCTCCTGATGAGGCTTCTACTGTGTAATTTTCCTTTTTCACAGAATTTTGTTGAAGGTCCAGACAACATCTACTTATTTTCCCTCTGCATTTTTCCCACTGCTTCTTCTTTTTTAAATAATTATACAAAAACCCATTAAGCAGTAGAAGACCCAACAGCGATGGAGTATTTTTAATTGGTAGCTCTATGAAGTATTGATTCAGAAGCATTCTCATAGGGGATGTACAGTGCAATAAAATGGCAATATCTGCACTTTTAACCTTTATGTTGTTCAATTCTTCTTCCACCCCATTATTTTCCACCACAATCAACAATCCATTTCCCCTGAGCCTGGTCAGTCCTTGCTGAACTGCTGCTGAAAGTTTTCCCCTTCTAAGATTTGATTTCTTTTCCTACTTTTTTTTTTTTGCCCTACCTCTACAAACTTTAGAGCCTTGCAAAATGGTGGAACATCCTTTTTGAATGTGTAGTTTCCATGGTGGTATTCAAAGTTCAAAGATCAGAATTGTCTTTTTTGAGAGGGGAGATAACGAATTCCCTGTCCTATTGTGGGGGATACATAAGAAGCTTTAGTGGCTGTATCTATGGGCACTTCTTCCCTAAAGTAAATAAACTTTCTTCCCCTTTAATCTCTGGAGAGCAAGGGCTGTGTAAACCAAGTGAAACAAGCGTGGTTATAACAGGAATAAAAAATTTATTTTTAGATGCCAGATGAGAATTTTTCAGTTGTCCCTGGAGCTGTTCTTTCCTCCACCCTGTCAACAAAGTAAAATGCAATAGAAGCAAGGCTGGAACTCAGAGCACTTCATAGTTTGGGGGAGAGCACTATTTGTGTATGTAGTTGTTATTGTGTACAGGGGGTAATTAATACCCACCATTTGCCTGGTTCTCTTGCTTTCTCAATAGTGTTTAGATACTTTTGATCATGGTATCCTTCTAGATCAAGTGTGGGGGGATTGGAAGCGAGGACCATCTCTATGGTTAAAGTCAGTATTGATAGGAGGGGAAAGGTGGAGGTTGTGGAAGGATTGTGGGCATACTCTTCTCATCACTTCTGTTTAACATCTGCATGAAATCACCTGTTGGTGTTGGTGCTAGTTTTGTCATTATGCTGATAATACCCAATCTTATATCTCAGCCTCAGGTCACCTTAGCAATGCTGTTAATCTCTCATCCCAAAGTCTTCAGTTCATAGCTCTATGCATAAAGCAGCTGCAAGCAAGTTCTTTGCACAGATTCATCTAAAGCAGGGGTGGCAAACTTATGGCGTCATGGCGGCATCATGTGACATATAGGAACTTTTCCCCCCTTCGCTAACCCGGGTGGGGGTGGGGCCAGCATGTGACACATCCACCCTGCAGGCTGCAAGTTTGACACCAGGTGACCATGTCTTCCGTCATTTCACAGCTTTCCCCTGCTTGAACCAAGCAAATTGAATTAATTCATTGCTGTCATTAAATATTTTAGCACTTGCTATTGCTTGAAAAATGGGAAGAAAGAGAGCAAAACAGATTGGAGAGGCTTATTTTCCGATTTGCCATGTGTTGTTCCATCCACAAAGTGAACTTTGATTTTGACTGCACTCATTAATTATTTTCTTTACTCAGAAGTAAGGCAAGAAAGAATCCAATCCCTGTAAGTGTTTTAAGAGCTGTATCACACAAGGACTGACTGTTGCCACAGCAGGGAAGTTGATTAACTGGTGAATGACTTCCTAAGAATTCATTCATTACAGGCTTAGTGTAGCTTGTGAAACTATCTACTCCTTTGAGCAAATGGGTGCTTAAAACCTGGGGTTAGCAGAGGATGAACGCAGGTGGTACTCACCTATTATTAAGGGCTGGGGGGAAAAGGATGGTTGTTTTGGAAACAATAAACTGATTATTCCACAGGGACATTCCATGTTAGTCTTTTGTGGCAAAAACAACCAAGAGCCTTGTATGGCTTCTTTCATAACAAGTAAATATCATATACTGTATCAGCTCTAATCCTACTTTGTTAGTTGGTAAAGTGCATTTCTGAACAGAAATGAAAATCAGGAGGGAAGCATAAGAATTGGTAATAGTTTTTCTTGCCTCCATATTCTATGCGCTTCAGTGGCAAATGAGTTTATATCAAAAACGCATTTAGATTAAAATACATTTATAGATTTGCAGAAGGCAAAAAGATGGAATCAGCCTGGTTACCCTGGGAGCTGCCACCAAAGGGGTCCTATTCTAACTGTCTAATGTTTCTTATATGTGATTCTTATGGCGAGACAGGGAGGAGATTCCCTCAAGGAATTTGAAAACTGTGCAGGATCACAGGACAAACTATGATCACTCTCTGCATTTTATTAAAGTTTGTGTCATGATGTAGTTTTTAAAATGTTACAGACCACGCTTTGTTCAATTTGAGGAAAAATATTTTTTTTAAAAAAAAATGCATTATATAATTAATTTCACAGGCAATGTAATTTCTATTAAATGTATACCCTGTTTTTCTGTGTGTTTGAGCACCCAGAAACCAGTTAAGAGCCAGTGTGATGTAGTAGTTAAAAGTTTGGACTGGCACTCAGAAGTCACATCGCTCCTGAGCTACAAAACCTCAATGATTTTAGGTCAGACATCCTCAGCTGAGTACACTCTGCGAAATTGTCCCTGGGGGACACTAGAGGATGCTGTGAACAGTATGCTATCTTTGCTTTTGAAGGAAAGGCAAAATATAAATCTAATAAACAAACCAAATTGACAGTAGTTAAAAAGCAATATAATACATCCCATTAAATCAAATAAGTATAATACTTTAATATATAATAGCAATATATACAGCACTTATGTTTATTATTACAAATAATTAATAAAAGCTTGGGGGAGAGATACAATTTTTGCCGTTTTTCCTAAATGCTGAGAGAGTAGGAGGCAAATATATTTCCTTAGAAAGCAGATTCCAAAGTGTGGAAGCCACATAGCCTGTGAATGCTTATTGCTTATAGTATATTTTAGTTTAACACGCTACATATGTGTGTGTTTTTGAAGTATTTGCTAAAGAATGTGCAAGACAGGTTATACAATCATTTTGGTCATATATTGATTTTCCTCAATGGTGGTTGGACAGAGGCCATAGCAGAGGATGAACGCAGGTGGTACTAACCATCTATTTGATGCTATTAAGCTATGTATTGCCTGGTAATAAAGGTCACTTGAGGTCACCTCTCTCAGTTGCTTATATCACTCATAGCATATTGTGCAAATGAGCTAATTAATTGATCCTGTTAACAAAATCCCAAAGGTGCTTTTTCAAGAGGCCACTGGACTTTCTGGTTTTTCTTTGAAGATGTTTCACTTCTTATCCAAGCTGAAGCAGCTTCTTGGATGAGAAGCGAAACATCTTCAAAGAAAAACCAGAAAGTTTAGTGGCCTCTTGAAAAAGCACCATTGGGACAACCATGACCTGGATGACTGAGAATCTCTATAGGTACCTGTTAACAGGAGGAAAAGAATTGGTTTCCAGAAGTTTAGCGAACATCAAAATACCAACCTACAAATACATCTCTTGTCATTAAGGTCAAATCTCCTTTGAGTGTTTCTCATTTCCTGGAATTTCATGGATGTGTCTATGTACTTTACTTGGTAAGAAGATAGAAGAGGGTTGTACTTTATTCCAGGTTGCTTTTTCAACTTCCAAAGGTAGCTGATAACCGTGGACTTTTTTTTGTGATCTGCCATCGAGGTACTAATCAAGTTCAATCCTCTTTTGAGATTAGCCAGTGATTGCTAACCTCTAGCTGTGTCACAATTTAATCTGGCCAGTGTCTTTCAATTATATCACTAGATTTGAGGAAGTTCAGATGGGCTGGAGAAGAAATGTTTTATGTAATATTAATAATTCCAAAAGGTATACATGGCCACATCTTTAATCAATACTGTCAGATTTGCCTTTCATTTAGACAATGGTTTTGTATTACTTTTTGCAAAAAGAGAAAAATCCAGAATTTAGGCAAATATAATAGATATGGGCAAGAACTTGCACAAAGACAAGATATTTTTGATTGACAACATTGGAATCAAAGAAAAACTAATGGCTTCCCTCTTTTGTGCTCTTTCCTCCTTTCCTCCTTTGCACACAGATCTTTCATTCATTACTTCTGCCTCAAAAAAGCCAGATCACAGATCCTTCATGTGTAGCCATTTGTTTCTTGGTTACAATGATCAGTTGGTTGATAGATTGCAGGGCTGCTGGTTTAAGCAACTCTGCAATTTACAATGTGCATATATTAAGATGTCATAAAATCAATACTACATTAAAAAAATATTTTGAAAAAGCATCTCTTTAGCTTTTGTGTATACCCTGAGCTGTACGTATAATGTATCAGACAATCATTATCCCCTTAGGGATCTCTGGCATTTTGAGTAGATCATCTGATGGTGAGACGAGATATCACATGCCGGGAATGGCTGTAAAGCAGCAGATTGGCTGAATAGAAGCCTTGTTAGGCTAACAAAATTTGGATATTTAGCATATTAGAGCAGTGTGATTATACTGCCTAAGAACATCAAAGATAATCATTTGCTGACCACTGAAAGCAGCTGAATAGAAGTGTCAGTCAAATGGACAGATTCTCCTGGCTTTCCCAAAGCGGTTGATACTCCATTACCAGAACTTGCTTAAACAAAGCCTAAGTTGCATTAACAGAGGAATACAATCAAGATCAAGTGAGGTACTAATACCACTCTATAAAGCCTTAGTAAGACCACACCTAGAATACTGCATCCAGTTTTGATCACCACACTATAAAAAAAAAAAAAGATGTTGCGACTCTAGAAAGAGTGCAGAGAAGAGCAATCAAAATGATTAGGGGACTGGAGGCTAAAACATATGATGAACAATTGCAGGAACTGGGCATGACTCATGAAAAGTGCAGGAACTGGGCATGACTCATGACTAGTGAAAAGAAGGACCAGGGCAGACATGACAGCAGTGTTCCAATATTTGAGGGGCTGCCACAGAGAAGAAGGGTTCAAGCTATCTTCCAAAGCACCTGAAGGCCCAACAAGGAAAAATGAATAGAAATTGAACAAGGAGAGATTCAACCTGGAAATAAGGAGAAATTTTCTGACAGTGAGAGCAATTAACCAATGGAACAGCTTTTCCTTCAGAAGTTGTGGAAATTTCAACACTGGAAGCTTTCAAGAAGACACTGAACTGCCATCTGTCAGAAATGGCGTAGGGTTTCCTGCTTGGATAGAGGATTGAACTAGATGACCTACAAGGTCCCTTCTAACTCTGTTATAAAGCACATCCTTAATAGGAGGAAGAGGTGTGTTGTATGTTTGCTGCCTTTAATTATTTATTAAAAAATAATTAGGATGGGATATATATTCTGCAGACAGCAGAAGGATTAAAGCTCCTTCGTAACTAATATTTAAACTTCTGAAAATGCTGAAAAAGCTTAACACTTAAGCAATTATTATGACAAGCTGAAATGACAACCTAGAGTATAATTTTAAATGCCTGAGCTTGGAAATAATTCCAATTGTGTCCAGTGAGGCTCTCTTTCCAATACAGCTTTCCTTAATGAGGTACCCTATTACTTGTGATTAAACCAAAACTTTCAGCATTTCTAATCAACTAAGAAAAACATATGAAATAGGATTGTATTCTTGGAGGGTCAACACAACTTTAACTACCTTGATATCAACTGGGAGGAAAGAACTCTGCAGCAAGTGGGAGATCAAACAGATTTCTAACCAACTTAGCTGACAACTTTGTCATCCAAAAGGTAGAGGAGGGAACTAGAGGAAAAACTTTACTAGACCTAATTCTTACTAATAAAGAAGTGATAGAGGGAGTTGAAGTTGCCAGAACCTTGGGGTGAGAGTGACCATGTCATACTGGAATTCAACATAATGCAAACACAAGCCATGATATATAATTCAATCAGTATCTTAAAGTTTGAAAGAGCTGATTTTAACAAACTCAGAGAGAGCCTAAGAAAAATTTCATGGATAAAAATCCTAAAGGGTAAAACAGCTCAAAAAGCATGGGAAACACTGAAAAATATGATCACAAAAGACCAATCCAACACAATACCACTAAAAAAAGAAAAACAAGAAATCCAAGGAGAAATCAGCATGGTTGCGCAAAGATCTTTCTGATAAACTGAAAGACAAAAAGGATAAGTACAAAAAATGGAAAGAGGAACACATAACTAAGGCAGAATATCAGCAGATAGCTTGAATCTGCAAAGTGAAGTCAGGAAAGCAAAGGTTCACAATGAACAAAAGTCAAAGATAATTTTTTTAAAAAGTTTATTTCAACATATAAATAACCGAGAAAAAAGTCAAGGAAACAGTAGATCCTCTAAAGAGAGAAGATAGCAAGGAAGTAACAGGCAGTAGAGAGAAAGTATAACTGCTTAGCTCATTTTTTGCATCAGTCTTCACACAAAAAGAAACTATAGACCAACCTACTGTAAAAGACAGACTAGAAATAAAAATTAAAATAAGTAAGAAAATGGTAAGAGAACACCTGTCTGACTTGATGAATATAAATCACTGGGATCTGATGGATTACATCCCAGAGTTCTGAAGGAGCTGGCAGATGTTATCTCAGAACCATTGTATCATATCTTTAAAAAAATCATGGAGCACTGAGGAACTACCAGAGGATTGGAAAATAACTGATGTGGTTCTTATCTTCAAAAAAAAAAAGTGTGTGTGTGTGTGGGGGGACTTCCGGTTTGCAAGCTTTCGGCGGTGGCAGGGATTCGCAACAGCACGATCCCTGCTGCGTCGCCGCCAAGGTTCCCCCGATCCATTTGGATCTGGGGGATACAGCTGCCCGTAGAGGCAGCTGAAGACAGGGGATCCGGCAAGGGGTCTGGGGTGTCGCAAACCCCTCCCCTTTTCTAAACCCCTTTTCCCGAGGTGGAGGAACGGCAGTCAGTAATGGCCGCCACGAAGAAAGCTGCAGCCGGACAAGCAGGTGCAGGAGGGAGAAAGCTGGAAGAACAGTGAAAGTTGCTTCTAACTGGGACAAGACAAGAGAAAGTGACCTGGAAATTTGAAGGCTGCTAAGTATGTATTGTCCCTAGTGAGAGTTACAAGCTGCGAATACTTTACAAGGGAAAGTTTTTCTTTGTTCTACTCTCCTTCCTAAAGTGACAGCGGAGAAAAAAAACTTTTTGGCTGTGAGTGGGAAGGGAGAGGGGAAAAATTGAAGCAAAATTTGAAAATAAGGAGAAGATTGCCTAGAATTGCAAAGAGTTGTTAAACATTAAAAACTTCCAAAAATATATTTGAAAAGGAACTTTGTGATTACTTTAACCCCAGAAAGAGAAAGTGAAGAAGAAGAAGGTATCTAAAAGAAATAGTCTGTTTGGATTGTTTGGTGATTTTGGAACCTTTGAGAATTACTTCTGATTAAAACATCTGGGTGATTGTTTGGAAAAACCTTTTCTCTACACAATGGCATCATCTGTGGATGGATTGAAACATATATCAAAAATATGAAAGAGAAAAACAAGGAGGGAAAGATGGCCTTGGCACTATTTTTCAATACTTAGAAATGGCGGTTTATACTTATGTGAAGCAGAATGAACAACAGGATGATGGGGACAAAGAAGAAGAAGAAGCCATCTTTGATGAACAAATGACTTTGATTGGAGAAGGGAAAAGCAAGAGAAAAAGGAAAAGAGGTCTTTAAGATCTGGAAAAACAGCCCAAAAAGAGAAGAATAAGGTGAAAAGGGGACATTATGTTAAGAAACAACAGAAAGGGGGAAAGCAGAATAAAAGGGAGGTGGAGAGACAAGGGGTTAAAGAGGACAAGGAGAAGAAGAAGCAAGGGAGAAAGGAAGGGATGAGAAGTTCTAATGGTGGGGAGCAAGATGTTAAGAAGCAAAAGTTTTTCAGAGATAATGGATAAATCTTATTGTTAAAGGGATTCTAGAAAGGTACATAAGACTGCATTTTTATACCTGTATTTAGAAG
The DNA here is from genome assembly GCF_049901735.1 of Notechis scutatus. Taxonomy (NCBI): domain Eukaryota; kingdom Metazoa; phylum Chordata; class Lepidosauria; order Squamata; family Elapidae; genus Notechis; species Notechis scutatus. The sequence continues at coordinate 300,844,730 of NC_142009.1, forward strand.
TAATCATAGAAAATTAGAAATAATATGTAACTTAAAATGTGATAAAATATTTAACATAAACTAGTGAAATTTTTGTTAAGAAAAAGGGAGTACTGTAATGAAATATGATTCAAGATTGTGATGTGGGGGGTGTAATAATTTTTGGAAAGTATAAGTGTTCCCACAAAGGCATGATATTTAATTGAAATGGATAAAATGTTTAAGATATAAATGATTGTTAATATTAATGATTAGAATATGGTATATTAGCGAATTTTTTTGTGAAATGAGAGATTTGAAGTAGAAGAAGGAGGAATATTTTAATGAAATATTGAGCTATAATATGTGATGTGGGGGGAATAATTATGGAAAATAGGGCTCCCATAAAAGTATGTGACTTAATTGAAAAGCAATGAGTTAAACGTTTAAGATATGAATGAATATCAATACTAATGAATAGATTTGTATTATTTTTGATAACATAGTATAATTTTAGAATGTACCAGACAGAATCCCAATGTATGTCATGTGTTTTATATTAAGTATTATAAATATAGGGGAAAGAGATAAAGGCATCATACTCCATATAGTGTACAGGAGAAGTTTTTCTTCTTTTTTTAAAGAAGAAAAATAAATGGTTGGCTGGAATAGAACAGACAAAGAATAATAAATATTATGATACGAATTGAGAGGAGATAAATAAAATAAAATAAAATTGAGAAAATTTAAAGGAGAGGAGAAGTCATATAGAAAATTGAAAATGTTAATAAGATATGAAATGGTATTTAAAAGGAATATGAATTTGAATTTGTGTCTGTACCAAGAGTTTTAACCCGGGACTAAGCAACTTTCAGAAAAGAGATTTTTTATGCTTTTATGTTTTGTGTTTATGTGTATTTATGTATTGTCTGTCTTGAAAATAAAATTTGTTTAAAAAAAAGAGTGGGGGGGATAGACCCAGTAAACTACAGACCAATCGGCCTAACATCAATACCTGGGAAGGTACTGGAAGAAATAATTTTTAAAAACCAGATCTGTGACCATCTAGAAACAAATAAAGTTATAATTAGTAGCCAGCATGGGTTTGTTAAAAACAGATCATGCCAAATCAATTTTATTTCATTCTTTGACAAAGTGACTAAATTACTAGACCATTGAAATATTGTGGATATAGTATATTTAGACTTTAGCAAGGCATTTGACAAAGTAGACCACAATCTACTTCTTGGTAAGCTAGAAAAATGTGGGATAGATAGCGTCACCACCAAATGGATTTGTAGCTGGCTGACAAACCAAACTCAATGAGTAGTCCTTAATGGTACTACATCTACAGGAAGGGAAGTAAGCAGTGGGGTACCACAAGGTTCTGTCTTAGGCCCAGTACTCTTCAATATCTTCATAAATGATTTAGATTTGATTTGAACTTAGACTGTCTACTATTGACCTCACCCCTTTCCTAAGAGGTCTGTAGGGCATCCATAAGCACACCTATTGTTTCTTTTTATTTTTCTTACATGTATCCATTTCATGTATTATAACTATGTTTATATTTATACCTGTTATCTTATAATCGCTCGAATAAATAAACAAACAAATAAATATGAGGGAACTCATCAAATTTGCAGATGACACTAAGGTGGCAGGAATAGCCAATACCCCAGAAGACAAGCTCAGGATCCAAAAGATCTTGACAGACTTGAACAATGGACCCTATCCAGTAAAATGAAATTTAATGTGGAGAAAAGCAAGGTTTTACACCTGGGCAGGAAAAACCAAAGGTACAAGTACAGATTAGGTAAAACCTGGCTCAAAACAGAAACTGTGTGAGGGACTTTGGCATCTTAGTGGACGATCACTTAAACATGAATCAACAGTGTGTGGCAGCAGCCAAAAAAGCTAATACAATCCTTGGTTGTATAAACAGAGGGATAGAATCAAAATCACATGAAGTATTAGTACCATTTTATAAAGCCTTAGTAAGACCACATCTGGAATACTGCATCCAGTTTTGGTCACCACATTACAAAAAAAATGTTGAGACTTTGGAAAAAGTGCAAAGAAGAGCAATTAAGATGATTAAAGACCTTTGGCTAGTCTGGAGAACAGGCAGACTAGGGTGGACACGATAGCAATATTCCAGTATTTAAGAGTGTGCCACAAAGAAGAGAGGGTCAATTTATTTTCCCAAGCACCAGAGAGCAGGACAAGAAACATAAGCACACCAATGTGCCTACCGTCCCTGTCCTATTGTTTCTTTTTATTTTTCTTATATGTATCCATTTCATGTATTCATAACTATGTTTATATTTATACCTGTTATCTTATAATCGCTTGACTAAAAAAGAAAGAAAGAGAAAGAAAGAAAGAAAGAAAGAAGGAAAGAAAGAAAGAAAGAAAAAGAAAGAAAGAAAGAAAGAAAGAAAGAAAGAAAGAAAGAAAGAAAGAAAGAAAGAAAGAAAGAAAGAAAGAAAGAAAGATGAAGGAACTCATCAAATTTGCAGATGACAGGATGGAAACTGATTAAGGAGAGAAGCAACCTGAAATTGAGAAGAAACTTCCTAATAGTGAGGTCAATTAACCAGTGGAACAGCTTTGCCTTCAAACATTGTGGGTGTTTTATCACTGAAGGTTTTTAAGAAGAGACGAGACAGTCACTTGTCTGAAATGGTATAGAAGCAGGGTGCTGGACTAGAAGACCTCCAAGGTCCCATTCAGCTCTATTCTGATTCTTCTTATTGATTATAGGCAGTGCTTGACTTACTCATTTAACAACAATACAGCCTTGGAAAGAGTGCTTTATGGCCTGTAAAGCACTTCTAGCTGTCACAAAATGTTGCACCACCACTCTCATGGCTCTGTAATCATCATGATTTGGGTACTTGGCAATCTGTTTGTACTTACCCAGTTCTCAAGCACCCTGTGATCATGTCATCGCCATTTGCAATTTTCTGTACCAGCGTCTCCAGAAGTAAGGTCCAGCTGTATAATGTAAACCAGGGGTGTCCAACCTTGGCAACTTTAAGACTTGTGGACTTCAACTCCCAGAGTTCCTCAGCCAAAGCTGGCTGAGGAACTCTGGGAGTTGAAGTCCACAAGTCTTAATGTTGCCAAGGTTGGACACCCCTGATGTAAACAGTGTATACTGTACTTAGAATAGAAAATTCCAAATTGACTTTAATGGCTTGGCCATAGAGCTTCATTGTTCCTGTAATTTAACAAAAATAAAATAAATAAATAAAAATAAATAAATAAATAAATAAATAAATAAATAAATAAATAAATAAAAAGATTAGAATTCTAGAATCGTAATTTAGGAATGGCCTGGTCATCCTAATTCAGTCCATTATTCAATGCAAAATCCATATGAGCATCACTGACAGATTTCTACAGATGATACAGACTTTGTTTGAAAACTTATCAGAAAGAAGAAATCACTGCTTACGTGGCCCCTTGTAACACTGGCTGTGTGGTCAGAAAGTTTCTACTGATATCTAATTTTTATCTCTTAGTATGAATTGCCTAACTACACTGTTGGATGAAGTTGAGATTAAAATGCATATGTCTTCTTAGCTATATCTCCAGTATTTGGAACCCAGCAAGACATCAAGATATTTCAGCCATGATGCTGGACTAAAAGGATTCCCTTGAAGAAGACCACTTGATTGCAAAACACTTGCAACTGTGTATTGTTGACATATGTGTTTGCCAGCATTTGAATTAAGCGTTTTTTCTTCTGACAAAGGGAAAAACAAGACTTTGGTTATTGTTTGATAATATCATTTCCAGGTCTTTCTTTTCCCTTCTCTTCTTATCATGATTTTGAAGGCGTTATTGTTAATACTATTGTGCATAGCTAACATTTTTCTTCTGTTCATTCATATAGAACAGAAATATGACAACAGTGATGTCAAGACAGCATACAAATGGGTTGCACAAATAAATTATAAAGCTGCTTGCAAATTTATATGATAGAGAAAAACATTTCCTCTCTAATTACAATCAGACTTGTAAATTTAAGTGATCCCAGTAGTTCCTCGTTGAGGCCTAAAAAGAAGGGAGGTAAGAAAGGGTGGTTAAATGCAAGAATTGAGGTTTTTTTCTTAGAAGTGGCCTTAAATGAACTCTGTTAAGATCCATACAGGTGAAAAGCTGCCATTATTCCAATAATATTTGATGGGAGCTAAACAAAATCTGCTCTCCAGTATCAATCATACTGAGAAAAGTAAAGAGGAAAGGCCAATCACAGAAGACACATTGCAGCTCTTTATAATAAGCAGGTTTTTATCAGCTTCTTAGACATCCCTCTGCCATAATAAGAAATGTTATAACAACATTAATTTCATGATACATCATTTCAAGCCCTTTCAGAAGGGCTGGCCAGTTGAGGACTGGAAAGACCACAGAGCATTTTGCTGGCTGGATCCTCTTTCCCCTGGTACCAATTATGACAATGCCTCACAATAACAGGTCACTTAGAAAAGAGTGGTACTGGATTCAAGGAGACAGAAACTACCCAGGGGTCTGCTGCGAGGGATTTAAAGGAGCTGCTTGATTGAATAACATGAGCTTTATGTAATGTGGAACATTTCTGACTGTTTGAAAAATTGACAACACCCACTGAAGATTACTGCATATCAACAGCTGCTTTATAGATTATCCCCCTCAGCTTTTCAGGAACAAGTATTCATTCTGTGAAAATACATGGCATCTCTTGAACGTTATGGTCCCATCAGCAGTTTCTCAACCTGTGTTACAGTTTCCCCCAATCTCTTTCCAGCTGTGCTCAAAGCAGGTGTACGATTAGCACCTGCTTTGAGCAAAACAAGTGATCATGGTCAAGAACATTTTCTCCTGGGCCCAAGAAAGTTCACAGAAGAGAGATTTGGGGGGGGGGGAGCCGTTTGTTTTAAGTGTTTACTTCAATTGCTCATGATATTTCAACATGATGAAGCTTAGGAATTTGATTTATTTTCTTTATTTTAAATGAAAGTTGAATAACAGAATAACAGAGTTGGAAGGGACCTTGGAGATTTTCTAGTCCAACCTCCTACTCAGGCAGGAAACCCTATATCATTTTAGACAAATGGTTATCCAATATCTTCTTGAAAACTTCCAGTGTTGAAGGGCCAATGAGATTCTAAAGTTCCCTGAATTTTGCAGTTTTCTACACTTGGTGGCAGCATATGTAGCTAAATCAAGCTGACTTCTATCATATGTGGAACATGAGGCAACTGACTTCTGGAGAAGAAATGGAGAACTGAAGATGGCTAAAGCAGAGCTTACGATCACAACAAAATAAAGAGCTGACGGGTAGACCAGTTCTTCGTAATTCTTCTCTGGACAAAAAGAGGACTTGAAATTACCCACAAATGTTCCCCACAGTTGCTTCTTGCAAGGAGACTGCAAGACCGCAGTCTCTAGTGGACTTAGAGTTCTTGGAGATGATGAACAGCCATTTTGCTGAAACCATATTTGATACCTTCAAAAAGGACATTGGGTCCTCACCCTATCTTTTCTAATCACTTTTGGAAATTGCTTGTTAACTGCTTTTCAGCTTTTAAGAACCTTTGGATCTTCAGGTTTTATAGCACTGAGTTGAGTGAGTTTCCTTCAATTCTTGCTAAAAGAAGTTTTAAATACAGGCTGAAGGACTTAAAAAAATTTGGGGATTAAACCGCAAAAAAGGTGATTAAAACTTGGATTTTAGAAAGTCACAAATGGACTAAGGGTCCAGATAAATTTGAAATAAGATTTTGAATTTAATTATAAAAATCCATCCCATGGGGAAATGCTTTTGTTCTGACTTCTCTTTTTTTAATGTAAGATTTAAAAAATTGGACACTACAGGGAACTAGAAAGAACTAAAAATTACAACTAAAGGAGAAGAATACTGAAACTTGACTTAGGAATATGAAATGAAGAAAAGTATTTTAATATTGATATATTGAAGGATATGTTTGAACAGTGCTCTCAAAAGTGCTTATTTATTGGTTTATTGCAAGCTTATGCTCTCTACAAGAATCTGAACTGCTAATGGTCAAAGCAACTGGGTGGTAGATAAGAGTCAATGGAATTCAAAATGGCCTGAACTTAAATCTCTTGTAGGTCAGAAGGGACTTGAGACTGATGGTGTGTTTGACCCCTCCCTTGCACTCAGCCTACAATGACAAGCTACAAGAATGACATGGAAAAAGATGTTACACTGGACATACAAAAGAAACCAATACCAACTGATGTCTTGATAATTAAAAAAGATACAAACCAAGAGAGTGATCTGGATAATATTCCTATATTGGATTTACAAAAGAGGCTTATTAAAACTTTGAAAAAAATATGTGTAAAGGGAACAAGAAAAATAATAATACAAAAATCAAATTCTATGACATTATTTGAAAGGACCAAATATCAAGATTTGTAAAAGTAAAAGGAAGAAATATAAAGTTATTTCATTTGGTCAAAGTTAAAATAGATATGTTGTTATCTCTGATAACCCTTCATGGACTAAATGCTAACTGGGACTGAAATGACAAGACTTGAAGGATTTCTTGACAGATAAAAATGGGATATGAGAAGACAACAGTTGTTATATTTTAAGGGAAGATGATATTGTGGTTTACTAGCAGTTGAAAAACTGTACTGAATAAAACTGACTTGTAAAAACATAGCTTTGCTTTTATGGTTTTCGAAGAATTGGCATTTGGCCAATGAGCATGAAAAATGCAATAGGGAAAAGTCACATTTATATTTAAATAACATTTTATGTGCTGTTCTCTATTGCCTTATTGAATTTTGGAGTGGTTTATCAGCAATGCTCCAGACTACATTATACATTATTCAGTTCTTTAATGTAGTTGGCATCATTAGCATGACTTTATTTAGTACCTTTTGGTTAGGATTCCAGAAATCCTGGAGACTAAGCCTGAACTTTTTAGAAACAGTGGTTAACAGTTGGCACTTTTAAAAATGGTGGTTAGCAAAACCAGATAAGTCTTGTTTTTGCAGTTCTATCGCTGAAAAGAAAAGGTTATTCCAAATGTGCAGGTATACAAACAAGCTCTTTACAGGTTCTCCCCTTGCCACAAAAAGACCATGTAAGGATGTGTCAAAGGTGCTTTTTTAAAAGGCAACTAGGCTATCTTTTTTCCCTTGAAGAAGAATATGTTTCACTTCTCATCCAAGAAGCTTCATCAGTTCTGATAGCAATAGCACTTAGACTTACATACTGCTTCACAGTGCTTTACAGCCCTCTCTAAGCAGTTTACAGAGTCAGCATATCGCCCTCAATATGGGTCCTCATTTCAGCAACCTCAGAAGGATGGGAGGCTGAATCAAACATGAGCCAGTGAGAATTGAACTGCTGGCAATCCGCAGTCAGCAGAATAAGCTTGCAATACTGCACCACCACAGCTCCTGATGAAGCTTTTTGGATGAGAAGCTAAACTTCTTCTTCTTCCTCAAAGGAAAAATAGTCCAGTTGCCTTTTGAAAAAGCATCTTTGAGACAACCAGACAACCATGATCTGGATGACTGAGAATCTCCACAGACACCGTAGAGGGATATTTACTTAGTGCATGGAGTCTGCAAGTATCATTGCCATCTGCATACAGCCACATCCTCCTTATGGACCTTCAGTTAATTTAGGGAATGTTGATAAGGAAGGGACTGCAGCATCTCCTTCATCCTCCATATATTCTACTTGTTGATGCATCAAGAAAACTTCAGATCTTGTCATAATCAAACGAGGAGCATAAATGCGTCTTGAGATATATTTGAAAGCCTTATTACAAGATACAGAATCGCTGGTTTTAAGACAGTTCTCCACATTTATTAGCACTAAAATGTCTACCTGTGTTAAGAAAAGGCCATTAATTCCAGAAAAGAGAGGATAGAAACATACAAAGTACTCTGGGCAGGGGAGCAGTCCTGATTTGCAACCATGACATAAAGCAGAGATGGGAACGTCTGTGGCTTCCACATCTTGCTAAAATATAGCTTCGTCAGTAGCTATGAACACATGCAGAGATGGTAGGGAAGTCATACTGTTTGGATAGTCCACAGTAATAGCTGCTTTGCTGGGAGATAAGCAAAAGAATCTGTGCTAAAAGCTCTCAGTGTCTGTGATTCACTTCAGTGGAACTAAAATGTCCTCCTAAAACACAAGCAAATCTTAGAGCAATAGCTTTTCTTTGCAGTCATTCAAAAATCTAGGGGACAAAAACAGTAGTAATCACCAATTTCTAAGCTTTGCTGGAAGCGTCAAACTGCTGCCAGAGGTACAGGTAGCAGAAAGTTGACTTTTAATTTAGACCTGCAGATTGACAAAAGAATGTTGTTAGAATTAGTCCACAAATTGGGAGGAAATATTTTGTGTAAAAGATTGTTTATTTTTCCTTATTTTTTTTGTATCCCACCTTTTATTTATTTATTTATTTGCATCCCGCCTTTATTATTTTTGCAAATAACTTAAGGTGTTGAACGTATCCAACACATCCAACTCTTATTTTCTCCACAACAAAAATACTGTGAGGTGAGTTGGGTTGAGAGAGAGTGACTGGCCCAAAATTACCCAGCTGGTTTTCATGGCTAAGGCAGAGCTAGAACTCACAGTCTCCCGGTGTCTGGCCTGTGCCTTAACCACTAGACCAGGAGTCTCCAACCTTGGCAACTTTAAGACTTGTGGACTTTGACTCCCAGAATTCCTCAGCCAGCAAAATCCACAAGTCTTAAAATTGCCAAGGTTGGAGACCCCTGCACTAGAACAAACATGTTCCTGCACTGAAGCTATAGTCTCTCCTTTGTATTTGTGGTTTACTTATACTTCAGGTATATTATTTCTCTTCCAGAGAAGCAACACGCAGCTAACCCAAACATTTTCTGGTTGCTAAAGTTTTAAACAATTTCAATACATTTTTTTTCTTATTTCAGCAATTCATGAATTTCCTCAGGATTTTTTCACAAACAAAGAAAGGCAGCAAGGAGCGGTATTGCTTCATATTCTTGGTGTAAGTATTCCTAGAATATTTATGTATTTGTTTGTTTGTTTGTCAAACTTGTACAAGATAGCAGGTATAAGTATGAACATAAACATGAACAAGGAAGTAAATACAGATAAATGGGGACAGTAAGACAGGGACAGTAGGCATGCTGGTGCGCTTATGCACGCCTATCTGAAGCATACTCAAAATATACTCAAGTACTTATTTACATTGAGCATGATGGCTCACATGGTTAAGATACTGAGTAGGATACTGAGTTGGAGGTTACCAAGACCCGAGTGCTGCTGCATGGTGGGATGATCCTCCAGTCATTTGTTGCTTGGCGGGGACATGAAAGGAGCCCCCATGGATGTGCCCCGGGCAACGGCGTTGTCACCAACTAATCCTTGCAACCCAGATGGTGTCTTCAACAGGAACAGGACAGGGGAGACCTATTTATAGCCATCTCTTCCAGAAGGCTTTGGGAATGTACATTTTTCTCAGGCAGAGATTAGACTTAACCAGGATGATATCAGATTCTTTAAAGGAAAAGCAAAGTATCCTAAGAATATTGCAGAAAGAATAGGACAGAAATAAAAATGTTCTGAAGATTGGCAACTCACTTATGTATCCATAATATATATGTATCTAATATATTTAAACAAATTATAAGCCAATTCACAACCTTCATCTGGTGCAAATCAACTGGTGTGTTTCCAAGCTCAACTCATATACTTTGCTACTCCTCTGGATTTGGTTTTTCACTGGCTGGATCCATTAGATTAATGGAGAAAAGAAGTCACCAAGAACTGTTCAAGGCAAAAAATCCAACAAAAGTTATTTCCTCATTTAATTGCTATGATCCAACCTACTTTGCATACCGCTCCTTCCAATATTTGGTCTGTGGCCTCTGGATATCAGAGCACTGCCCACAGGTGGCCCTTACCATCTGCTTAAAGTTTGTAAAGTTTGCTCTATATTATTGTTGCTCCTTAAAGATTTTGGTTTATATTTCTGGCATTTCACCTTTGCTTTTTTTCCCCTCAAAAAACAAACAAACCAATCTTGAGAAACTTTTCTGATTTGAAAAGCAGTACAGTATAATACCAAAACACAGCTTAATTTTGCATTCCAAGATGGGGCTGCTCCCAAAGAATATCTAGGCTGAACATTTTCTAGTTTAAAGATCCAATAGGATCTTTAATGATGAGATGACTGTATGAGGCTGCCAGTATTTTCTTGTCCTACATTACTTGTATCTAGTTTATTTTGTAATATTTTAATCAATATATCTGCTGTGTGTTTTTTCTACAGGCTCTGTATATGTTCTATGCCTTGGCTATTGTATGCGATGATTTCTTTGTTCCATCTTTAGAAAAAATTTGTGAGGTATGTGAAAATAATTTTCATCTTTCTAAATCAGTTTGTGAAATGCTAAGAGAGGGATGCAGGCTGACCAAATAAAAGCCCTCTGTTAATATATTGCCTTATGTATAGCTTGCTCCTATTTGTTGAATTCTATTCTGAAAGATGTTTAAATCTCAAACAACTCGATCTCAAACAAAGATTGAGAATCTCCATAGAGGTTTAAATCTCAAACAAAGTATTTGACTTTGCTTTCCCTTCTTCATCAGATATACAGATTCTGTAAGCTGGGCTACAGCTAGTGAAATATTAAATTCTTCTCTTTATTTCCCCCCAGAAACTACATCTGAGTGAAGATGTTGCAGGAGCCACATTCATGGCTGCTGGAAGTTCAACACCTGAGTTATTTGCATCAGTCATAGGTAAGTGTTAAGTTAATAACATGGTTGTTATTAACAAGATATGCAAATTCTTCCCATAAGCAGATCACAAAAACAGCTAGTCTACAGTTAATTTCCTGTGATTTTCAGAATAACTGTACCCAGTGGCTATTTTGGATTTTGTTAGGAGTCTTCCACTTCCACTAAAGCATACCTGGGCATGGTTTACCAGGGTGTGGATGAGATCAATAAAATAATTATATTTGACTTTATATCTGTCAAATTAACATTAAATGAAGTTAATGTGATTATGCCTATAAATAATTTTCCTGTCTGCCATGTTATAATTACAATAGACTTCTGTATCTCTCCACCAAATATACATTTGCCTGTTATTGTAGATATCCTTGCACAGCCCATCTCGTCTCCATAGTTCATATATTCATTTGTCTCCCCTGCCCGTCCTATACCAGTGAAGACCATGCCATCTGAAAAGGTTTTCTGCTGTTAGACTGATTTTGATGGAGTCATTATCTAACACAGGAGTCCCCAAACCCCGGTCCATGTTTCCGGCATGTCAGAAACCAAGCCACACAAACAATAAAAGAAGCCCCATCCATGGGATGCAGGCAGCATGGAAACCAGAGCCCCTCCGGTCTGCAGCCCCTCATGGTTAATAACAACCATGTTATTAACTTAACAAATGCAGTGATTCACTTAACAACTGTAGCAAGAAAGATTGTAAAATGGGTCAAAACTCACTTAACGAATGTCTCACCTAGCAACATAAATTTTGGACTCAATTGTGGTCGTAAGTTGAAGACTACCTGTATGATCCCGGATGGTCATGTCACCCTTCTCCCACGTCCAATTAAATTTTTAAAAGCTTTCTCTCTAACTAACAGCTGGAAAGAGCTGGCCTAATAGACATGCGGACTTCTTGGGGGGACCTGTGAGATTGCCAGTCACTTCCATAGTATACTAATGCTCCTTTCACTTTTGCAGACTAGAAGGTTATTTTCTCAGGGAATCATAGATGCCTTTTCAGCCATCAAATCCACTCTTATCAACTAGTTCGGTGCTGGAATCCCCATTAAAGATTCTTGGCAAATGTCTACCTTGGGGAGTAGAGCTCACTGCTTTCTTACAGAATTGACTGCCATGTTAGACCTGAGACATGAGTAATAAATTTCTAAATTCTTCTAATCCCAGCGAAAGCTAAAACTCTCACCATCCTTTCTCTTTTTGTGTATTCAACCAGGTGTGTTTATTACTCATGGTGATGTAGGAGTTGGAACCATTGTTGGTTCTGCCGTTTTCAATATCCTCTGCATTATTGGTGTCTGTGGAATCTTTGCTGGGCAGGTTAGTAGAGTATATTCATTCATTCATTCATTCATTCATTCATTCATTTTCCATTATGTAGGGGAATACAATATATAGAAAAGAAAGTACTTTAGTGTGGTTATTTTACTTACAAACATATAAGTTCTATATATAAGGTATTGTGAACTTCCATAGATTCTATTTCAGGCTTAGCTCTTACGCAAATGAATCAACTTGAAATAGTTTTATAATATATATAGATAAATCATGATATGGGTTAATATAAATGTTATGCTGAGAAAAAACTAGAATAGTAACCTCAGTGACTTATTAGAGAACTGTGACAATTGGGATTCTGTGTGTACATGTGCACTTTATTGAACCACAGAAATAAACATAATAATGTTAACTTAATAATGATAAGAAAGAAAGCATATTTTTATGAAGGAAATCAGCTACAAAAATTTTATCAGATGAATCACTATGTTTTACTATTGGCAATTATTTTACTAGACTTTAGAAAATATTATTCTTTTAAATATGTATTTTTAATGTCTGATATAAACCGTGGGAATCCTCACAGTTTACATTGGCATTAGAGTACAGCAAATGAATAAAGAAAAGTTCTTTCCTGTCTGTTGCAAAACAATTAAGGACTTTTTCCTATTCAACCATAGTTCTGATCATAATCTCCCACCCTCCGTTGCCAAACGGCAATTGAAGTGAGGAAGGAAAATGTTTTAAATATTCTCTGCAAGTGGTTGTTCTAATCTTGAACGACATTAACTGCCTAGAGTCATTGGGATACAAATTAAATAAATAATGATGGTTCTAAAAAGCTTTTGATGTTTATAAAACACCCATGCAAAAGGAAACTGCCTATTTTAGCATCATGCATGTAGATCAGGAGTCTTCAAACTTGGCAAGTTTGTTATAGATTGTCCTTCTCTTTTCAGAAGAGAGTTAGAGATTTTTTTCTGACCAGATGCCCAGCAGATGTGTTGGGCGTAAACCCTCAGAATTCCCAATCAGCATGAAATAATGCATCTCTTGATTTAAAAAAAAATGGGTGAAGCTTTTTTCTTGTATCTACTTCAACTCGTGAAGTAGAATCCAAATGAACTAAAATATTTCATTATACTGTAGTTTTGTGATTCTGACCCTTCTTGCCCTCCCTCAGAGGACTGGGAGTTCGTAGCCGCCCTACTAACCTAACCCACGAAGAAGGCCATACATCAGCTCTAATTCTTGCCTTCGAGCAGATACAACATGATCTGATGATTAATTCCTGTCTTTTGTTATGGTCAGATTACTGTTTGACTGCTATTTTGGGGGACAATGGAACTATTTTGAGGGACAATAGAACTATTAACTTGTGATACTCCTGATAATTTTCAGAGAACTTTGGGGAATTTCCTGAGATCTTGTTGGGCAGTTTTCCTGAGGCCTTAGTTGCCAAGTGGAATACTAGGGTGATAGCAGTCCTAGATAGGAGTGTACCCAAGCAGCAGCTCCCAGATCATGAGATTGCAGGGAATTTATCAAGGTGCTATGGGAAATAAAGTGGCCAACGAGACACTTAGAATAGAATCCCACTATTTTGAAATTAGGCAAAAAAAAAAGTGTGGTCAGACATGGGTAAAAGCTGAGATCTGAGCCTACACTGTAGTGATAAGACTGACCAAAGGCCAATATTGTCTCCATTTTTACTGCATCCTCAGATTGTCCTTTATCAACCCTTTTTAAAATGACCTGAATTATCCTTCTTATGGAAGGATGAAAGAACAACTGCAAAACAGGCTAAAGTTTAATCCCAGGAAAGTGGTTCTTTGGTTCAGGATAGGATTGTATTATCCCAGTCAAAACTGGTTGGTTATCTGTGGGTCCTTCTGGACACTCACTCTTGCTGAAGGAGCAGGTAGCAGCCTTGGTTGTGAAGGCTTTCACACAAATACACAGTTCCCAGATGAACCTTTTCATCTCCCCTCCTCTTGAGATTATACCAGCTTCTTCCTTTTTAATTCTGTGTTCTGAAAACCCCTGGTTAAGATTTATTTTTTTATTTTTGTCAATTGCTTACAAGATAATAGGTATAAGTAAAAACATAGTTATGAATACATGGATACATATAAGAAATAAAAAAAAAATCTGGCTATTCCTAAAGGCTTGAGGTGGGAACTACAGTCGAAAGGGAGTCCCCTTTGTTATGGTTTGCTTATTCCTTTCGGATACCGTTTATTGCATTGTAATCTGTTACTTCATCTTTTTCTGTTTGTTATTTTGATGTACTGTTTTTAATCCTCCTACTGGAGAGTATTTTGTAAGCCTCTCTGAGTCTCCGTGGATTAGAGTGCTGTATAAACCCTAGTAAATAAGCAAACAAGCATGCAAGTAAATAAATAAAAAAATAAAAATCCTTTGCTCTGTCCGCTTGGCATTTATGAGCATTGTAGGTCTAAAGCAGACTCGTGTTTAATCTCTATGTTATGTTCCAAATAACATTTTTTTCTTCATAGAAAATTTAAATGTTTCTGGTAATGAGCAACAGCCAAAGTTTTACTGCCTTTATTTGATAAGACTTATAGTTAAATGTTAATTCTATCTTTAGTCTCAGTGGAGGCTGGAAAGCTTCACTCAAGTGGTTGTTAAACAGAGAAATTACTTTAACAAAGTTTTGGTAACTAGCTATTCATTCATTTATTTGTAACTTTGAATTTGTTCTTTATTCTGTTGTTTACATTTCAATAAATTTAGATGCATTTTAATTGTGGTTGACTAGTACCCTATCTAGCCTTTGTACTGTTTTTAAAAATAATACACAGATTGATTGAAATTATTCTTACTAGAATTTATTAAAGTGTTTCACTTTAGCAGGATTGTGTCTGCTTCATTTATTACTCTACTTCCATATGAAGTACAATCATTGATTTTCTTAATTTTCTGTTTCTAAATGATGTGTAAAGTGCTTTACTGCATCTGTAGTTCTTTTAGTTTTGTTTTTTCAGGAGATGGACTTTTAAATTGAAGACTTTAAGCAAAGTTGTTTCTGTCCTCTCACAGTAATCCCATTGAAAATTGAGTAACTTGCTGCTTAAGTAAATGTACTTTTTAAGCAACATGCCATACAATAATTATGCAATTCCTTTGATTCACTGGAATGAAGATCTTGTTAGGAACTTTTCTTACATCAGTTTGGAGCAATACTTTTCCTGTTTAAAAGGTCTAAATTTCCTGTTTTCTGTATCTGTGCAACTTCATTCTTGGCGATGGGAAGAAGTTTTGAATGATCACTGTTTTCTGATGTCTTTGGAGTATTGCTTGTTCTGTAAACATATTTTTCTCTGATGGAGCTTTTACATAGATAAAAATCTATTCTGGAAGTTAAGGTTTATTATATAAGCTGAGCTATTTATTTGATCCTTCACCACAGTAATTATTTGGAAAAATGTTTTGCATGTTGTTCTAAACCTAAGCATGATTAACTGTGGTTTATTGAGCATGCCATGTCCACACTTTGTGTTAAGCAAATCCAGGCAAAAATCATTGTAGTGTCAGCTTTGGAAACCTTGTTCAATGCTGCCACATAGCTTGAGAAAGTGGGAGGGGATGGTTTTAATTGAGTAGCTCTCAGTAGACAAAATAGAATTCTTTTGTTAGTTCAAGGTTATAGAGTGTGGCGCTGGAATAAAGAGGAACTTCCTTTGGGATTGGTTCCTGTGATGTGATGATGACGGAAAAGGGGATGGTTTGTAGTTTGGGACATTGTGGGAAGTCCGGGAAACTTTTAGTTTTGAGATTCCACAGATGTGCCAGGTGCTATTCTAATAAAGGTACTTTTGAGATGAAGCCTGTCTCGGAGTTACTGATTGGAATGGAGGTTCCCTGGAACGCTGACATATAGCTTGGCAGAATGTGTAAATAGGTGCTAGTAAGCCAAGAAAAAGGATTTATAACATAATATTCTTGTTCTTTTTGGGTTAGGGTTAGGGGGACTGATGGAGAAAGAAAGGCTTTTTTGTAACCTGAAAGACTAACAAATTTATTGCTTGATACTTTGGGAGAGTGTATAGCCCATTTAATCAGATGCTCGAGACGTTATCTGAGTGTCAAAGTAGGAAAAATTCTGTTAATTGTTATTGTAATTAAATCAGTTATTCCATTGGTGGGTGATAATACGGAACACTAGGGTTTAGTACCCATTCCCACACATAAGCATAATTGTCTCTATATATTCATAACTTAGAATGGCATGAACTTTCTCATTTATGTATATGGGCTACAAACCACAAATCCTACACTACAACAAATATCTCATTCTTTAAGATGCCACTTTTCCCCCCCCGACAGACTGACACACTTATTTCTCAGTCAATAGACTACTTACATTTTCATTCTCCCTGACTGATTGATTAAGTTATTTATTTGATTTGTAGGCTGCCTACTTATCAAATTTTGCTGGGTGGTTTACAAAGAATAATAATAATAATAAATGTTAAAAATTGAACAAAATTCCAAAAATGCAGCACACCCATTGCACTAAGGGTAAAGAAACACAAAATATGCTTTATTATATAGTTTCATCTTGCATCCTGCCCAATGCATGTAGACAGGAGTGGGATTCAACTGATGTTACTACCTGTTTGGTGACCATGTTTTGCATGCGCATGCGTGGTTGATGCGCACTGCACATGCGTGTAAACAACCTTAAGCTGTGCCACCCAGACAGCTGAAAAGCACTATGCATAGGTGCGCAGCATTTGAAAAACCGCTTTTTGCAGCTGAGGTTGAAAATGCAGGAAATAAAGGACAGGTAAGAGCCCAGGCAGGCAGGTGGGCCAAACAGCAGCAAACACAGAACCAGTTTGGTGTTTGCTGCTCTTCAGAGCTACCAGTTCTATAGAGCTGGGCAGAACTGGTAGCATCCTACCCCCTGCATGGGGACGGAAACAAGTCCCTCCTACAGACTGGCATGGGCAGGTCCATGGAAAGGAGGATGCTGTTCTCATGGGCAGCCATGGTGACAAAGAAGACACACTTCCTGCGTCCCATGAAATAGCATTGTTTTATTGATAGGATCCAGAGCGTGCCAGCCCTATCAGGGACTCTCATATGATTTTTCTTTTGAGAATGTAAAACTAAAAATCAAGATAGAACAAGATTGTATAGAAAAATACAGGCTCAGATATACATGTTCTCCTTCCTTAAAGGGATACCTTTTAATTAATAGCAGTAGCAATGCTAACTAGTAAGTGATAAGATTGTAGTGAGATGTGAATGCATATATGAACCTTATTTCATCAGCACTGTCTGGTTTCAGAATCTGTGGCAACATCTAAAATCCAAGCATTGCCAAGATAGAGCTTGCTATATGGAATAATTTGTATCCTTTTTCTAGGTGGTCCGTCTCACTTGGTGGTCTGTGTGTAGGGATTCTGTCTACTACACTCTGTCTGTAATAGTCCTGATTGTGGTAAGTTTTGTCAGTTTTCTTCACCATGTTCTGGAATATAGCTGAGCTTGAGATTTTGGTTCTCAATAGACCTCCTTACAGAAGGACTCCTTAAAAGACAAATATGGTGGATTTCCCCATTTTAAAAAATTCCCACACAAAGGATCTTGGGAACTACCCACAGTTGGTTAGAAGATGGGAGACTATATAAATGTTTTAAGTAAATAAGTAAATGAATAGATAAATAAGACGTTAAATGTGTATGCTTCAGTCTCCCACAACCTGGTACCTTTTAGATCATGTGAAGAAGGCAAATTCCTGGAATGGCCATGGTAGCTGAGAATGAAGAGATGCATTCAAACACATAACCATCTTCTTACTGTTTACAGCTGCTCTTGGTTTTATGTTTTTAAATGTTTTTGTTATTTTAATGTTGTAGCTGTCCAGGATAATTTACTTGAAATCGATGCCTATATAAATTGTTAGATAAATAAATACATCTGGCCATTAGCAGATGGGGCAAGGGCAGTGTGTCTTCTGCATTCTTTCATGTGTTTATCAAGGGCAACTTGGAGTTAACTCAAATTTCTGCATAGGCAAATTTTCATTCAGCCTGAGATTCCAATGGTCCCATTTGTCAGGGATGACAAACAACCAGGAGCAATATTAGAAGAGACTTTGCTATCATTTCCAATTCCTAAGCTGCAGTATGGTCCTGTGTTAGGAGATTAGTAGGAAATTTAAACGACTGCTTAATCCTGCTATCATGTGACCTGGGAAAGACATCAGCTGTGAACTTTTGAGAGGTGTCCAGGGATGCTAAAAGTTGCTTTTAGCATTATAAACTATTGCTTTTAATTATTTTAGGGTTGGCTTTGTTCATGATAAAAATCAATTAATTCTCCCCAAATAAGCCACCTACTTGCCTCTGAAGCTAACAGATCTTGACAATTGGCAGCCAAATGTAATGCAGAAATACCACCTTCCCAATATAGTCTAAATTAAACTGTATACCTATTTTTTCTTAGTACATATTGTACTGAATTTTGGATCAGCGAGGTATTTGTCCTGTAAAGTTGGAAATGCAAGAATGGCATGCTGCTTTTTTATTTTAAGGAAATCTTCTATTCACAGGAATTACTTTATTCCAAGCATCTTCAGTGCTTTCTAATTCATGGCCTCTTAACCTAGACTTTTGCAGCTCTGCCCACTATATAATTTAATCACTGTCTACAACAAGCTTTCCAGCTTGACCTCCAATTCTCCTAGCTTCGAAGTCTTGGAGTAGTAATCTTAATATCCCAGGAAGTTCCCAAATTTTCCAAGCTTGCTCTACCTAAAAAATGCTACTATATATTTTGCCGAGCACCAGTGGCCTTCATTATTGAAACAATGATTCAGGACCAAAAATCAGTAGTAACTGAGAATAAAACTCCTAGCTGATTCTGCCTGGAGACCATTCTATGCTCAACTTTATATGTATACATGTCACTGTGTTCCATAATGTAGCCAAATTTCTTTTCACTTGAATTATATAATTATTCCATTTTTCCCTTTCTTTTTCACTCTTTTTTAGTTTATATATGATGAGAAAATTGTATGGTAAGTGGTTCTTTTCATTTCTTCATGTTGTTTAATTAAGAGAAGTAAACTTGGACATCTGCCCTTGGGGTTAGATGGAATTATTTTTTGTAAAACTTCCAGCACATCCTCCAGTTTGGATTCTTTCTGTAATTAGAATAGAAAGATGGGGACTAGTTTTATTGATGTGTCAGTAAGGCAAGAGGTTTTTGGATCTTGAAATTTCATAGCTATTTCTAATGGTTTCCTAGCGTACTTTGCTTCATTCCCCTCATCAGTGACGGAAAACTTTCAGCAGAGTTTTCAAGGATCCAGAATCCTTCTAAAATGTGGGCGCTTTATGTTGTTAGAAAACGTTTATTTCAAATGATTTATTTATTTCACGTTTTGGGGACTCTCAGCCAATTTCCCAGCTAAGGAAAGATAGCTCCCTAAGTATCTTTAGGTGAGGTGATTCTTGTTCCAACTTAATATTTTTGATTATAAATAGTTGGGGGCGGGATTGAGAAGTCTGGCTGCAAAGGTATAAGGTAGATTGACTGATTGTATTTATGAACACTATGAAGCATTGAGAGAAAAACAAATTGCAACTGGCTGCAGGAAAGAGTGAGTAAGAAGAGGTGCAAAGAACAGATAGACATAACAACTTCTTTGGTTTAATATATGAAGTGCTAGAAGTGGAGGAAAGTGCTTATAATAGTTCTACTGATATATTCCACAAAAAATATGTAACACTACTACAAATGGCACTAGCCTTACTACTAATTTCCTTCCTTTTATTTATTTGAGGTGGGAAAGCCTTATACTCATCATTATGTATTTCTTCTATATACTTATCATGAAGTAAGTACTCTTAACTCTGTGCTTTAAATATATGTGGCTAATAGGCATATGAGCTTGCAATGTACTTTGCTAGATAACTAAGAATAGCTCACTTTCCTTGCTTTATTGCTGTTAATTTCCCCAACTAGTAGTAGATGTTCTGCTTAAATGTATATTGTCTGCAATAACTTGAGGCTCATTTTTATGATCTACATTTGGGCTATTGAAATTGAAGATGAACGAGAACATTCGGTCTTTATGATAGCCTTTCATTGCCTAGTGCCCTCCAGTATGTTGGAAGCCACTTCCATTACCACTAGCCAGCACAGCCTTTGGCAGTAGAGATTGAGGTAATGGGTAATGAAATCCAATGTTGTATTACAAGAGCAAAGAGTATGGAATGCATCCAAGAGAAGTAATTTTCCAAAGAAACTAAGGAAGGGGTTATATATCAGAAATATTCTCCTTGTTTCTTCATATTCAAAATAGCCCATTTGAAAGAGCATTGTAAGCAGCCAAGGTAAGTAATGCGGGGAGGATTGCACAAAGAAAGCTTTAATTCAAAATGAAGCATGCTTGCATTTATGGACTTGGCTTTGGAGAATTTGAATTAGTTTTTATATTGGCTATTCATCAGCTACCCTTGCAAGAAATAAAGGCTTTTCTTTTGTATTTGTATTTGCAATGCTACAGAAATAATTAACATAATTATTTTACAGCAGTGTCATAAATCATTATATCCAAATTAGAAAACATTTCAGAGGGGAGCATAGAAATAGTTCAAAAGCCGTTTTTGTCTGTGATTCATAGCCACTGGGATCATACAGTCAGAGTTAGAGGTACTGCTATAAAGTTATGATGCGTTCAAGGATAAAGGCCTCTTCTGAAGAACTCATGAATCTGGCCTTTTTCTTCTGCATATCCCTCAGAGCAACATAGATGTTGAAAACACAATACAGGTAGTCCCTGACTTATGACCACATTTGGGATCAGAACTCCCATTTCTAAGCAAGGCAATTTTTAAGTGAGCCATGCCCTATTTTTTGACCTTTTTGTCATGGTTATTAAATCACTACGCGAATTAAGTGAAGCATGCAGTCATTAAGCAAATCTAGCTTCCCTCATTGACTTGGCTTCTTGGAAACATGTTGCAGCATTTTAGTTGCTATATATAACCTAGATATGACAGTCCCGCTGCCTGGCTCATAGATCTCTGTAATAGTCTCATTTCTTACGTGATCCAAATGAAAATGTAAGCACATTTGCTTTTAGTGGGAGAGAAATATCATTTTAATACAGGTAGTCCTGAATGTATGATCACAACTGAGCCCGAAACTTATGTAGTTAAGTCAGAAATGTGTGAAGTGGGTTTTGCTCCAGTTTACGGCTTTTCTTGTCACCCTTGTTAAGTGAATCGCTGCAGCTGATAAATTTGTAACACAGTTGTTAAGTGAATCTGGTTTCCCCATTGATTTTGCTTGTGAAAAGATCGCAAAAGGGGCTCTCAGCACCCTGGGACACTGCAACCGACATAAATATGAACCAGTTGCCAAGCACCTGGATTTCGATCACATGATCATGGGGATGCTGGAAAGGTTGTAACTGTGAAAAATGGTCCTAAGCCACATTTCTCAGTGCCGTTGTAACTTTGAATGGTCACTAAATGAACTGTTGTAAATCATGGACTAATCATGTATGCATTGAAACTAGCAGGATCTAACAAGGCTTAATTTTGGCCAGATCGTGAGGGGCCTAATTATAATGTAATCATCATTAGCAATAGCTCTTCAACTTATATACCTCTTTACAGTGCTTTACAGCCCTCTCTAAGCGATTTACAGAGTCAGCATATTGCCCCCAACAATCTGGGTCCTCCTTTTACCCACCTCGGAAGGATGGAAGGCTGAGTCAACCTTGAGCCTGGTGGGATTTGAACTGCCAAATTGCAGGCAGCCGGCAGTCAGCAGAAGTGGCCTGCAGTACTGCACTCTAACCATTTCACCACCACGGCTCTTAGCCGGTTATGCTCAAATTAGATGGCACTTGATAAACTGATGTATCACAATCTAACTTGCTCCCAATGGTTGTGAGCACCAGGAATGGAAGGGAAGAGAGCCAGAGCTGTGAGCTGTTCTTTGAAACCTTAGCATTTTTCTCTTTATACTTCTAGATTCAACATGAAGATGCAGAACTTCTTTACTATGAAAAGTATGAATGTTGGTAATGGCAACACTGTGAACAGTGAACTGGAAGATGGTAATAAATCTTATGACATTAGCCGTGATGATCCCTCCATACCATTGCTACGGAAAGGTAAGGCTAAGCAGACATGAGCTGAGCAGAAGGTCTTGGAAACAATGCTATTCACTACTAGTGATTCGAACTCTGATGGCAGACTTCCACAAGCTTAAGATAAGATATTATTTATGTTTAATAAATGGACTGGACAAACACAAGCAATCTAGAGTCACTCACATTTTTCTGTATGCATTATATACCATGTATTTATTTAATACAGAGCAGTAATAAGGCCTACCATATCTCTTAAGGTTAGATTATTCAAAAGGATCCTTTAAACCAGGGGTCCCCAACCACCGGTCCGTGGACCGGTACCGGTCCGTGGAACAAGTCCTACCGGGCCGCTGGTTTGCTGGGCGCCGCCATCTTTTTTTGATGAAAAAGTACTTCCGGTGAGCTTTTCCGGGTAGAAAGCCATTTCTACCAGGAAAAGCTCACCGGAAGCGCTGGCGCCGCCATCTTTTTTTGATGAAAAAGTGCTTCCGGTGAGGTCACCGGAAGCACTTTTTCATCAAAAAAAGATGGCGCCCAGCTGATGCCGGTACCGGGCCGCGGCGCCCAGCTGATGCCGGTACCGGGCCGCGGCGCCCAGCTGATGCTGGTACCGGGCCGCGGCATAAAAAAGGTTGGGGATCACTGCTTTAAATAATGCTCAGGATTTTTCAGGAGATTCTAAGAAGATGAGAGTTTTCAAATAATTTAAAAAGAAACATTTCTTCCAGTATTGGAGTTAATGTTAGAACATAATGTTAATGTCAGTGTCATCATAATCATGCTGGACGAAAGATAGAATTGGTGCATCACCAATTAAGATATATAGAATATAGGTGAAAGTGCTTGCCTTTTTGCCCTGGGCAGCAGACTTTCACACTGAAAAACATCAGTTTTGCATCAAATAATTAAATTCTTAACCATTTAGAAAAGGAACGGTTCTTCTGCTCCCACTTTTCTTTACACTAATATTATATGGAAAAATGAATATTGGTTCTTTTTAATAATTCTAAAAGATCTGCTTTCTTCTGAAACTGAAAATAAGATCGTTCTCTTACATACAACAACCTTCATGAGATTTGCAAGCAAAAACCCTGTTTTTACATTTTATCACTATGCCTTTATTTGTCTTGCTTTGTTGCTTTCCCTGCAAGGGGGAATATTCTAGCCACTGAATAACAATTGCTTGTTATCCACAGAGTATGTTATAATATCTTGAAAAGACATTGCATACCTGTAACTAAAATCAAGGTCTTTATGTTCATAAAGAATATACACACATCTGTATCATCTGCCATTCAAGAACTGAGAGATGCCTTATTTCTGTTAACTGAAATATGCCATGGATTGATAAACTGCTATTTCTATGGCTTTTTTAAAAACTTTGTCAGATCAACCATCACCTGAACCAGACTTCTAAATCTTTTAGCTGTGAGGGTTGCTTCCAGCAAGGATGCTTAGGATATCTGTTAATATCTCTCCGGAACCAGCAAAGCTTGGGTCTCATCTTAACCTTCTCCGTTGTCTTGAGTTCAGAGGCTGATTATTGCCTGCAAAAGGGCACCTGCTCTCTGCCGACTACATTCCATGTTCTGATAGCAGGAATTCTATTACTTGAGGCTACAGATAAAAAGGAAGGTTTTCAGACTGCTATCTTGAAGCTTGTAAATTTATTGCTTTCAAGCCGCTACAAGGAACATTAGAAAAAAAACATGAGGAAAAAAAACTTCTGGTACAAGATTCTCATATACACAAAGCTCCTCAGCTGGTAGAAAATCCAATTTCAGACAAGCCTTTTGTGCAAGAAAACAAGACTTTTATTTTTGCAACTAATGTTTGTGCTTTTAGAATAACAGCACAGTGCCTCCGTTATTATGAACATTGTTTATATGCTCTGGCCCAGTCAGTAGAAACTCACAATGACGAAATACATATGCAGACTTGTAGTGAATCCAGATCAAATGTCTCAAGTATGTGTCCACATTCCAGAGGACTAGCCTCATGGGGTTTGTTTGTTTGTTTGTTTGGAGCAAAAACAAAAAGTGGTACCTTAACCTAACAAACAGCAAATGTTTCATGACTTTTTTTTCATGACCCCAAGCTGTTTTTTCAGTTGCAGTTCATTCCAAAAAATATCAGAATGACCAGAAGAAAAAGGAAAACTCCAGAGGCCATTTTAGTAGGCAGTTCTTGATAGGTGGAAATGAGAAAAGCTCAGCTGTTGAAACAATTTTCTGCACAGTGATGAAATATTGGAGCTCTACAGGAGGCTGAAGCCCATTAAGGGTTTTATCAATAAACTACTTTGCAATATGCAAGCTCTTTGTGAGAAGTTTTCATTTAAGTTTTAGCACACAGTTGAGTATGCCTCTTGGATTCCATGCCATTAATTATTCTCTACTGAGCCATATCTGTAAGATGTTTATCCACTAGATTTTGTGCACTTACTCCTACAATAATTCTTACATGCCACACATTCTCTACTAGATATATCTAACTTAATGCCCAGATCTGGTGCACTCCAGATCTGTTAAACTTCAACTAACTTGGGTCCCATAACTCTGGACTCATGCTGACTTGTAATTATGAAATTTAAAGGGCGTCAAATTAAAGATAGTGGATTTAGGTGTTTGAAGTTCTTTGTGCTATCTTATAAATGCCTACAACAAGTCATCTATAGAGTAATATTCTTGCTCTCTCTTGCTTCCTCCCACTCAGTAAGCAACAGGGCTGTGGTTAAAGGATAGGAGCATCTGCAACAGTGCTTTAGAAAGGTTCTAGCCAAATTCACACTCAGAATTCCTGACTCATCTCTTAAGATTCAGCCAATTTACTGTGGATCAGTAGTGCAAAGATTAAATAAGGTGCAATTGGGCTCTCATCTTATAGACTTACTGATGACCAGTGTGATTCTGTTTTGTGTTCTGAATATAGATTATAGAATTGTTCTAAACTTTATCTTCCAGTATCTATTGGTTAGCACGTTTCCTCCTTGAAGGGCAGTCTTCCTGTTATTGTTCAATCTTTCAGTCACTTCCTACTCTTCATGATCAGGTGGACATCATTAAGCTGGGCTTGTCAGTCAATAACTGCTTCCTTAAGTTCATGTAAATCCATACTTGTGTTATCAGTAATAGTATTTACTTACTGTATGCTAAGAGCCACAGTGGCATGGTGGTGAAAATATAGTACTGTAGGATACTTCTGCTGCCTGCCAGCTACCTGCAATTCAGCAGTTCAAGTCTCACTGGCTGAAGGTTAACTCAATCTTCCATCCTTCCGAGGTCAGTAAAATGAGGACTCAGATTGTTGGGGGCAATATACTGACTCCATAAATGGCTTAGAGAGGGGCCATAAATCACTATAAAGCGGTATATAAGTCTAAATGCTATTGCTATTGTTACTGTCATGTCCCTGGTGGAGACTGACTCTGAGGGAGAGGAGGAACAGCCGACAGAGAATGGAAATGTGGCTCCTCCAGAGGTTGTGGAGGAGGCTGGGGAAGGGCAGAGGCCGGCTGAGCAGTCAGAGGAGGACCCAGGCCCATCCCCTATCCATCCTAGGTCATGCAGGGAGGAGAGGATACAGGAGAGATGTAGTCTACTTGGGAGGAGAGGGCCTTGATCCTCTTCATGGGCTGCACCTGTGACAATTGAATAAGAGTATGAACTTGCGTACTGGCGAACGCTGGAAATAAAGCATGTAAATATCTCTAGTTTATAGTTCCTCTCTGAGTTTGGCGTCCTTCCCAGTGTGTGTGGACATCCTCCAGCCCTTATCTTGCCTGGTTTGTGTTGCTTTTTTCCTTCTTCGTGTAACTGTTTGTGTGGGAGTTTTTTTGTCTTCCGTCAAAGATATTTGGAGCTTGGAAGCAAAGTGAAGGAATAAAAGAGGCTTCACCTGTTTTCTGTGACTGCGTTTATTTTGTATCCCACCTGGGTCATCACAGCTATTTTATCTTCTTTTCAATTATTTATTTTCAATTACTTTCAATTTTTCCAGCATCAAGGTGTACTCCAGGGCCTATCAAGAAGCTCTCGCATTTTGTTGAGGCTTTAAACAGGATCCATTGGACCAGATCTCCACCCTAAAAATTACTTTTCCCCAATGTATTACAGTGCCAATTCTGAAGAATGCAAAACCAAAATGTACTGGTAAATTACAAGGAGAACACACACACACACCCTTCTAAACCTGCTGGAGCAGGTGATTGGACTAAAATAGATATCTCATTATCTTTCTCCTCCCTCCTCCTTCTTTATTTCTTTTTCTTTCTGTCCCTTCCTTCCATCCCCCCCTCTTTCTTTGTCCCTTTTTCTTTCTTTCCCTTTTCTCTTTCTTTTCTTCCTTCTCTCTCTCTCTCTCTCCCTCTCCCTCCCTCCCTCCCTCCCTCCCTCTCTCAGGCTCACCCCATTGACTTGACTTGCTTGGGCAGGTCCCTCCAATGCAGTGGGCTCAATGGGGTGGACCTGTGAGGCTGGCACCTAGAATGCGGCAGTGTTGGCATGTTTGAAAGCCAGAGGTCGGTAATTTTTGCTGCAAAGAATCACAAAAGCTTCTGGGTTGTGCACAAGAAGGGACACACATGTCAATGCAATTCAGCAATATAAAATAAGGAGATACAAATAAAACAAATCAACAAGAATTGGCAAACCATCTCTGATTAGATTTTATTCACTGCTAGAATCTAATCAGAGATGCTTTGCCTATTCTAGTGCAATGACCTACTCCAGCAGGGTTAGAA
This sequence comes from Notechis scutatus, assembly GCF_049901735.1. Lineage (NCBI taxonomy): Eukaryota > Metazoa > Chordata > Lepidosauria > Squamata > Elapidae > Notechis > Notechis scutatus. The sequence goes on from NC_142009.1 coordinate 300,871,640, forward strand.
GGGAGTGTGTCACGTGTATGTGTGTGCATGGCTGTCAAAACTCCAAAAATGGGTCAAGTATCTCTGGGGAGGCCAGTCATAAATTAGCACACTTGCTAAACAACCGGACATTAAGTGAGGACCACTTGTATTTGGTTTGCCAGTCACCTGGCCGCGCCCATCCAGTCACATGACCACCAAATCACACCTACCCCGTCATGTGACCAAGCCATGCCCAGCCAGCAAGCCATGCCAGCCAGTCACGTGACCATCAAGCCACGCCCACCCAGTCACATGACTAGCAAGCCACACCCTCAAATTAGGCCACACTCACAGAAATTTGAATCTCACCCCTGGGTGGGGGGCACCGAGGATGAGTTTGTAGCACCAAGGGGGCGGTGGACTGAAAAAGTTTGGGAAACACTGTTCTATATCATCTAGTAATGAGTTATTTCTTCTTTGAGTCCAGGCATTCTCAGCTATTTTCTCTACCCCATAGTTCAAAAATATCTATTTTCTTCATTCAGCTTTTTTGATATTCCAGGTTTCATAGCAGTATGTTGCAACTGGGAAATCATGGCCTTGGTAATACATAACTTTGTTGTTTAGAGTAGAATCTGAGTATTTTAATATGTTTCTATATCTGTAATAGTCTTTCCTTAAAGTAGCAAACAACTCCTTATTTCATGGTTTCTACTAGTATCCTTGTGAATGTTGTGGTCTAGAAAATGAAAATATATTATTGCAATTTCTTTTTTTATACTAGGTTGACATTGTATACTGACTCTTAGGGGCTTTTGTAATATTGAGAAGAAAACCAGCTTTTTACACTCTTTTCCATTTTCAATAAGGTGAATTTCTGTTTAGTTTTCCTTATTTCCAGCAGTCAAAGTGGTGTTATCAGCATATTAAAGTTGTTGATGTTTCTCCAGCAATTTTAATATATTTTCTTATAAGTGCCTACAACAAGTCATCTATAGAGATTAATATTCTTGCTGTCTCTTGCCTTCTCCCACTTAGCAAATATTTGTCTTCTAATTCAGCATTTTTCAAGATATATTCTGCAGATAAGTTAAATAAATAAAATATAGTCCTCTTCCAATTTTGAATTTCATTGTCCCATGATTCATTGGAACTGCGGCTTCTTCAGTAGGCTGATTAATTTGTCCAGTAAACGCATGTTTTATCCACAGTGATTTATCCACTGTCATATTATACACAGTCAAAAGCCATTGTATAATTATTAAAGCAAAACTATACGTCTTTTTGGAATGTTTCCATAATTGTAATACCTGTTTCTGTATATAAATGGGTAGATGTCATTTCCAACCATCGAGCATCTTTTTAAAGGCAGGTATCATTGTTAACCAACCAAAAGAGGCTGGCCAAAAATGCTTTTTGACCCCTGCATATACTAATCTTTTCCTGTACAAATATCAATTTGTTTACAAATCATAGTATCAGTACCATCATTCCAAAGGCACTGCTTAAGTGTGAGCTGGGGAAATGGGAAAGTGAAATCCTGTTTCTTACTATACTAGCAATTATGTAATGGCTTATATAGTGGACAGTCTGCCCACAACAGCTCACAGATTTTTCATCCTCAGGCTGCTAAAGTCCCATTTCTTCATGTTCGTTAGCCTGCAACTGTGAACTAGTTAATTCATTATACACAGCCAAAAGTGAATGTGATCTTCTGGAATCTTCCTTGCTTACTTGTCCAGCCTGAATCTCATTGCAAGAGCAGGAACCTGCCATCAGAATTCAGCCATGGTGAATGTGTGGAAAACATTGTTCTCATCATTACTGCATAGCCCAAAAGAAAATAATAATGTTTTTTCCTCGATTACCTTTTCTGTCTTTTTTTCTTTTGAAATCACAGCCCTGCAGTTGTCATGTGTGAGATTTTTCTGGAGAATCGTCTTTAATTGTGTGGCTTGAATGAATGTTTTCCTTGGATTTTCATGCCTTCAAATTGAATATTATGTACTAATGGTTGGTTAGTTTTAACAAACTAATTATTTCCTTCTTAACATAAATAAATCGATTGTGTATTACAGTGTGTATTCTAACACATACGTCTCCTGTCTGCTCAGCCTTACTGTGCTTGCTATTTCTAGCTGGTAGCATTTGTTCGTTTTCGTGCATTGATTGTTACTTCCTTTTACTAATACTTACAACTGCATGTTACATCTCTTGGCCTAGAACAGAAGTCAGTATAGTATCAAGTAGTTTTCTGGGCAGAAATAAGGAAGTAGTTTCTATTGTCTTCTTTCTAGGTTGGTTTTTTTTTGGTGTGTGGGGGGGGGGTATCTTCTTCCAAGTACTAATCAGGCTTTACCCTACTTATCTTTAAATAGATACATAAGAACAGACCGTTTTCTTTTAAATATAACCTGAAAGTTTAAATATTTGATTCTTAAGAAAATGTGGATAATGAACCTGCTTATTTGATTATCAGGAAGAAACGTTACATTTTAAGGAATTTAAGGGAACTGCGTAGCTGCTATATAGCCAGCATAGAGTAAGTATATAGTCATAATATGTATATATAGAGAGATATAATCAGTAATAATATTACTCTTGAAATATAAAGCAAGAGGATTCAAGAGTGAGGATCACGGTCTAAGAGGAAAAGTTTATTTCCTCACAAAGCCAACATATTTTCTGAAAATAAATGGGCAAATATAGTGAAAAGTCCTATTTGACATGCATCCTATTTTGACTACAGATGAGAAATTGAATTTTTTTTTTGAAGTGTCAGGTTAATGCCCTCTGAATTACTCCAAAAGAGCATTATAAACAAATGTGGGAAAAAGTAGAGAAAATTAGAATTATTAATTGGCATTGTGGTCACTAGTGAAAGGAACACAAGAACCTGGACGCAATTCTGTGGTGATGGTCGATGAGATTATTTGTTCCAGTCCTCCAAAATACCGTTTCCCTGAAGCTGGCTTGCGAATAATGATTACCAATAAATTTGGACCAAGAACCAGACTACGGATGGCAAGCAGGTTAATTATTAATGAGGTGAGTCCAGAGTGGAGAAAATAATTAAAATGTTGACCAGCTTAGTCAATTACTTTTTATGAGTCCTATTCATTTAATTCTTACTATGTTCTATTCTTAAAGTAATTAATAGATAGTGTAAGACATTCAGAACTCTCAAATAATGAGATGTATTTATATTTCAATTTACATATTGAAATATTTCATAAATTATATTTATAATTGAATTATATTACAATTGAACTAAAAATTAAAGTCAAGTGAATAAAATTCAAATTACATAAATTTCAATAAAATGTATTGAAAATTTCAATGTATAAATTGAAGCTATAAAAAAGAGAAATAAATCCTCATGCTGGTTGATGGGAGATTTTTTTTCAAAGGTAAGGACTTACCAAAAGGTCTTACCATTAAAATACACAGGAGTGGCTGACACTAGAATAGTTTCTACTCCAGCAGTTCAAGTCCTAGTGCTGTGAGTCAAGATGAACTCCCATCACTCGCTTCAACTTCTGTCAACCTAAGAGTTCAAAAACATGTTTTGTGCGAGTAGATAAAATAGGTACCACTTTGATGGGGGGGGGATGAGCTGGTTCTCCATTCAGGCAGTCATATCCCTGCCCTCTGAGCCTTCCTGGCTATGTCACTCTTTTGCAAGGCAGCTCTAGTGGAGGGAGAAGACCTCTGGGTGATGTTGCAGGAAGAACCACTTGTCCTTTCTGGTGTGGTGCACCATGGGACACGCACAATCGTTTCCTACAAGAAAGCTTGTATGCGGTTCTTCCTGCAACTTGGCAGTTAAACTACTACTTTGCAATTGCAGTGTAGTCTCCTGGCTAATGTAACAATGTCGTAGGCTAATAACAAATAATAATAATTAAGAATATTTGCTTCTTAGAATTTAAAAGCCCAGGTAACATCTGTTTAAAGAGCAGAATGCTCTTAAAGTCATTGGGCTTTTTTCTGTACATTTTAGCGTCAGCGTCTAATTCATTCTTCCAATGGCCAGTTGATTCAGAATGGAAGACATGAGAATATTGAAAACGGGGCCATCCATGCTGACAACCAAGAGGAAGCAGAACACATTGCCCTGTCTCCATTTTCACCACCAGGTAAATATTCAAGGCACGATATGGAATAAACAAGAAAGCAAGAAATTTCTCCAGGAAAACTCTGCCAAAGAAATAGGGCTTCAAAAAAGAGTGCCATTTTTCCCCCATTAGGGTTGGGAATTCTGGGAGCTGAAGTCTACAAATCTGAAAGTTGACAAGTTTAAAAACACTGGAATATCTATGGAGATTCTCAGTAAACCAGATCATGGTTGTCCCAAAAGTGCTTTTTCAAAAGGCAATTGGACTTTCTTTGTTTTTCGTTGAAGATGTCTCGCTTCTCATCTAAGAAGCTTCTTCAGTTCTGAATGAATGGTGGAAAATGGAAAAATTTAATTACTAGTTGACTGCAAGGGAGATAAAACAGAAAAAGTCCACTTGCCTTTTGAAAAAGCATCTTTGGGAATGATCTGTGGAATCATTTCTTAGGTCTTCTAGAACAGTGTTTCTAAACCTCAGCAACATTCAGATGTATGGACTGTTTTGAGATGTTTTGAGCCAGTGTAACCTCTAGCTATAAAATGGTATATAACCTCCCAAAATAAATCACTGCAGTGTAGTGGCAGGAAAAAAAAGGCAAGCATTATGCAGCACTTTAAGGTTGAAAGTATGATAATTGCTAGCAACATTCAAAATCAAACTGCAATTTTGGTTGATGTTCGGTCCTCGATCGATACATAATTTTGGCAAATTGCTTCGTGGGTATCTGGCTCTTATTTCATTCCATTTCCCCCACAATTTGTTTAGAATCCTTGAAATGGAAGAAATTTCATTTTTTTCTCTGTCTTGCTCTTTTCAGAAAGTGTAGTAGACTAAATTATGAACATAGCTGCTGGTTTATATTGCTAGCATATTTTTATTTGATGTTCAGCATTTTTAAAAATATTACTTTATTATCTTACTTTTGATTTTTTTTTTTTTACTGGCAACATTCAAGAGCAACTGTTAAACTTTAGGCTATAATAGAATATAGGTTTGGGAAAGAGGCTAGATAAGTGGCTGTTTTGATTTAATGGACTTCAGAAAGTTATTTCCCATACATTCAACAATTTTGTTCTGCCAGAATAGACATTTTAATTTGGTGGGAACATAAAGAATGGCGAAATTGTGTGGAGGCTGCAGCCAGGATTTTGAGAGGCTGCTTGCAACCAGGAGTCCTTAATTTATGCACCCTTGATCCAGGCAATTGGATATGGTTAAGAATGTTTTAGAAACAAAGCCAATCTTTGGAATGTGCATTTCTCAAAGTTTGCAAGGCAGTTATTGAAAAGCTTCCAGACTGCATAAAAATGCATACAATTTGAATACAAAGTAACTGATTTGATGATCTGATATTATATCAAATACTACATACTGAACATAAAGAGATATACACTGCTCAAAAAAATAAAAGGAACACTTAAAGAACACAATGTAACTCCAAGTCAATCACACTTCTGTGAAATGAAACTGTCCACTTAGGTAGCAACACTGATTGACAATCAATTGCACATGCTGTTGTGCAGATGGAATAGACAACAGGTGGAAAGCATAGGCAGTTAGCAAGACATCCCCAATAAAGGAGTGGTTCTGCAGGTGGTGACCACAGACCACTTCTCAGTTCCTATGCTTTCTGGCTGATGGTTTGGTCACTTTTGAATGCTGGCGGTGCTTTCACTCTAGTGATAGCATGAGACGGAGTCTACAGCCCACACAAGTGGCTCAGGTAGTACAGCTCATCCAGGATGGCACATCAATGCAAGCTGTGGCAAGAAGGTTTGCTGTGTCTGTCAGCGTAGTGTCCAGAGCATGGAGGCGCTACCAGGAGACAGGCCAGTACATCAGGAGACGTGGAGGAGGCCAACAACCCAGCATCAGGACCGCTACCTCCACCTTTGTGCAAGGAGGGACAGGAGGAGCACTGCCAGAGCCCTGCAAAATCACCTCCAGCGGGCCACAAAGGTGCATGTGGCTGCTCAAACGGTCAGAAGCAGACTCCATGAGGGTGGTATGAGGGCCCGACATCCACAGGTGGGGGTTGTGCTTACAGCCCAACACCGTGCAGGATGTTTGGCATTTGCCAGAGAACACCAAAATTGGCAAATTCGCCACTGGCGCCCTGTGCTCTTCACAGATGAAAGCAGGTTCACACTGAGCACATGTGACAGATGTGACAGGGTCTGGAGATGCTGTGGAGAACGGTCTGCTGCCTGCAACATCCTCCAGTATGACTGGTTTGGCAGTGGGTCAGTAATGGTGTGGAGTGGCATTTCTTTAGGGGGCCGCACAGCGCTCCATGTGCTCACCAGAGGTAGCCTGACTGCCATTAGGTACTGAGATGAGATCCTCAGACCCCTTGTGAGACCATATGCTGGTGCGGTTGGCCCTGGGTTCCTCCTAATGCACAACAATGCTAGACCTCATGTGGCTGGAGTGTGTCAGCAGTTCCTGGAAGACAAAGGCATTGATGCTATGGACTGGCCTGCCTGTTCCCCAGACCTGAATCCAATTGAGCACTTCTGGGACATCATGTCTCGCTCCATCCACCAACGCCACGTTGCACCACAGACTGTCAAGGAGTTGGGGGATGCTTTAGTCCAGGTGTGGGAGGAAATCCCTCAGGAGAACATCCGCCACCTCATCAGGAGCATGCCCAAGCGTTGTAGGGAGGTCATACAGGACGTGGAGGCCACACACAATACTGAGCCTCATTTTGACTTGTTTTAAGGACATTACATCAAAATTGGATCAGCCTGTAGTGTTTTTTTCCCACTTTAATTTTGAGTGTAACTCCAAATCCAGACCTCCATGGGTTGCTAAATTTGATTTCCATTGCTAATTTTTGTGTGATTTTGTTGTCAGCGCATTCAATTATGTAATGAACAAAGTATTTAATAAGAATATTTCATTCATTCAGATCTAGGATGTCTTATTTTTGTGTTCCCTTTATTTTTTTGAGCAGTGTATTTCTGGGGAATCTACATTATTACAATACTGTGGCTATAGATTAAGAGTTACATTATTTTCTGATCAAAGCACAATTGGGAAAGAGAAAAAATAGGTTCTTCCTCAAGTAAATGTTTTTTGTTTAAAGGCTTGTATGTAAATGCTTCATGTCTGTGAAAAGTAGAACTGAATCCTCAGGATACTACTGACTTTTTAAAGCAATCATTCCCATCCCTAAATTGGACAGTGAAGAATCTGTTGACTAACTAGAACAAGTTAACATGGAGAAAACATTCATATGGCATTGTTGTAAACACCATTTCTTTTGCAATGCTTGATTTGAACATTTTAGAAAGTGTTAGGAACAGTCAGGAATTTGAAGAGAACATGAGAACATTTTCTAGGACATTTCTGTTTGTTAGAAAGTGACTCCAGTCTGCTTTCTGGATAATTTTGGTCTAGCTATTGATTTATAAAATACTGTTAGAGTTAGAAATGACAGCTTGGAAAATTGATCATAGGTACAGTAGGTACTAAAGTTTCAGATTATACGTAGAATTAGTGAGTAAGCTACATTCCTTGGCAGAAGCACATTGATGTTAGGAAAGATATAAAGAGAACCATCAGCTTACTTTTGCCAAGGCCATTGTGATCTTATATTTTCTGTATTTCCTTTTAGATTCAATTTATGTCAATTTAGACAAATCTAAGTGCAGTAATGGCTATCTAGCCTGGAAACCATTCTCTGCTCATTTCATGGTCTCTTGTTGACCATTGCTGGGAATGCGGTGGTAAATTAGAGTACTCTTTTAGCTGTATAATGAAGATTGCCCCAATGTTTCTTTCCTGAATGAGAACCATCTATTATTCATTTTCTCTTATTTTAACTCTGTATTATGGTTGTTTTTAGTGATGGAAAACATTTTGCTTCATTAAAAAAAATCCAGTTAATATAAATGCACAAGCTGGGGAAGAAGAACTGAACAGTAGAGATTGTAGAAAGTAGTGGTCACAATTTATCCTGAAGAGGGCTTTTTTCTCCTGTGGTCAACCTTATCTTTCTTATCCTATTTGCCTTGTTGAAATATTTCCTGCCAATGCTTTGGGACTCTTCCATTAGTTAGAAGAAGTATTTGCGCATACAGTGTGTATACGTAACAGTTTCTGTTAAACAGCTGACAGTGCCAGAGGAGGCAAATAGAATACAACAACTTTGCTTTGTGGAGTACTATCAGAGCAATGCTACTCCCAAAACAATGGCAAATTGAAGCATTTCTTGAAAAAGGACCTCAGTCTATGTGTGAAGTTAACCAGTAGGGAGATATGTTTGTTCATTAATTACATGGTTTCACTTTGCCTTTGAAGAGCCTGCAAAAACTTCACGATGCAGATTATATCAAAATCCCATCAATCCCACAATGAAAGTTTTTCATTGGTTGTTGCTTATTTCCTAGTCTCAGTTTAGAATACTTACTGGTTTTATTCTTTAACATCCTAAATACCCTTTAACATACAAAAGAAGGTCTTGCTTTTTTAAAGGACTGCCTCTTCTAGTCAGATATTATGTCTTCAATTGGCAAGTCTCTTGGAAAAGGTTTCCCTCTTCCTAGGACCATTTGTTGAAAAAAAGAATCCTTTTTCTATATCACTCCAAACTGTGACACTCTTTTCCTTTGAAATTGCAACTACATCACAATTATAATTATTATTTTTCCCTTTGCTTTTCTGTTAGGAATATGAGTCACCTAATAGCTATTTGGGTTAGAAATATATAAACCAGGATAAACATTTTAAAACTGTATCTTTAAGAAAATGCAAAACTGCAATTAGGTGTGGTTTCTCAAACGGCCATAAGATGGAGCCTGGGTTGTTTAGCCTTAGTCTCAGAAGAGAGTGTGAGTAAGTTTCTGTTTCCTTCTGTTGGAGAGTATTGCCATTTTTCCTAATTGACTGCTATTTCTGGATTTGATGTAAGTCTGATACTGAACTGTTTTTGACACTGGACTTTGTTACTGGATTATCCCTGGATTGAAAACTGACTGATTTAACCTGTGAATGACTTTGGACTGCCCATTTTGAACTTTGCTTAAACCTTTATTGAAAGTAAAACCCTACATTTACTGTACAGTGTATCTGTATGCTGTATGTGTATTATTCAAACACTACTGTCAAATATGTCTCCCTGTATGCACTCATTCTCCTGACGGGGAATTACCTCAACACTTTCCAAAAAGTGTATTCTCACGTTCTTCCAAAAAGCTTCAGTGTGGCTATTAAATGGCTTAAATACAAAGTTTTTTAAAATATCTGTGGGTTTTTTTTTTTGTTTGGTGTCTTCAGGTCAGTTTTGATTCCTAGTGATTGCCTGGACAAGTCTCTTCATTTTCTTAGGAAGATTATCCTGCTTGTTAGGGCAGAGAGTATTTAGCAATGTTGAGTAATTTTTCTGTAATAATGGTAGCAGCAGCAGTAGTAATAATAATAATAGTAGTAGTAATAATAATAATATAATAAAATGCCAAATCCAATCTAAACATCTGGTTGACTGAATGACCAACCATTTATTTTAATCATATTGTGTGACTAACCATAATAATTTAAGAATTGTGATTTAAGAAAAAAAAAGGATTGAAATCTACACTTTTCTGGATATCAAAGCCTTCCCTCTCTACTAAAATACACAACTGTGATATTGGCTTTATTTCCTTCAAAACACCTCTAGTATATAACAGTACAGCAATGCACATCAACAAACAGGTTCCCTTTTCTTTCCTTTTGCTCTCCAGTTGGAAAAATGGAAAAAGTCAAATGGTTCCTGAGCTGGCCACTGATAGTTCTCCTCTTTTTCACCATCCCAAACTGTAGCAAGCCACGCTGGGAAAAATTTTTCATGGTGACGTTTGTCTTTTCCACATTATGGATCGCTTTGTTTTCTTATTTTATGGTGTGGATGGTGAGTAATTGCAAAGATATGGGGGGGGGGGGTTTGATTCAGATAACATTTTTAATGATGTTAGGTAGAAAACAAAGGCAATAATAATGAAGAACATTACTATTTGAATCTAACTGAAAGAAAGCAAAACAAATGTTTGATGTGTGCAATATGAATATTCAAATATGTCTTTTATTGAAGGAATCATTGTGATACTTGAAACCTCACCTCCTCCTTTTTTTTACTTTTTTCTCATCCTTTGTTCCTTCATTTTTTTTTAAACATACCTAGCAAATCTTTATACTACTGGAAAATGCCAGGTCTTGTCCTCCAATACAGCTAGCTTTCTGGAGCCTGTTAAGGCAACCTGTTAATCAACTCACAAAGGCTGACATTGACTTGTATGGCATCTTTTTCAATAACTAGGAAAAATAAACCTTGCATCATAGTCCCACATTTGGATTTCAGCTAAGGCCAGGTGGAGATCCTTCTTTTCTCAAAGTTGAAGATGGTGTGATTATTCATTGGATTACTATTTGACTTTTAATCCAATCTTAATCTCAATCTGGTATCCTTTAGATATGCTAGATCTGTAAATTCTAGAAAAGCCCAAACAGTTATTGCTAATGCTGTTAGGAATTCTTAGAATTGGAGTCCAGACATGGAACATCTTGTCCAGAAAACTATGTACTATTAATCTCAGTTAGTAACAATTCATTGATCCTAGTTTAATCCAAGCAACACAGGACAGAATATATGAATGTTTCTTGCTTTTTTAATCCTCAAGTAAAGCAGTAAATCCCGTGAGGTAATTTTGGACGTAATAGTGGGATTAATCTATCGTGAACCCTGTGAACTGCATGACAAAGTGTAGACTTGATCTCAAATGTTACTAGTCTTACCCATGTATATTAATTTCTATGCTTTCTTTAAATTTCTGCTTCATGGAGGAAAAAAATATTCCTTGAAGATAAATAGTTTGACATTTTGAAATTCCAGCGGAACCAGTTTAGACATAACTAAGTAAAGATTATGATTGTGCATAGTTTCTGCATTCCTAATATGCACATTCATTGTACAATGTAAAAGAAAAATGAAACAAGAAAGAAAAAAAACCAACTTTTTTCTCCTCAGTTTTGATTATTGATTTGATTTTGATGCTGCTTGATTCCAACTGATTCTGGGCAGCTCCCAATATAACAAACATAAAAATACATAAATATAAATGTAATAAAATGTATGTAAAAAAAAGAATTACGTGACAATTACAAGATGGTAATCTAGACAGCACATCAATACATATACAAAACAGGTTATCTCTAGAAGCTGCAAAACATTTTTACTGTGTCCTAGGATTGGACTTCTGTAGTGAGGTATCCTCAAGATATTGTCCTAGAGTTGCTGTCACAACTAGCAGGCATGACCTTTGCAAGTATAAGTGGAAATTCAACATGTATAGCAGATGTTAGCTTTGGGAAGATGTTAGATTTAGGAATATGTTCTACATAGTCAGTTTATGGCTGCTAATTTGTTGTAGCATTATAAATTCTTGGGTTTGTTCGATTGTTTCATTTTAACACCCACTTGCTCAAGCAGTTAAAGAAGATCTAAGAGTCAGAATGCTCTTATTGTTTACAACAACTTGTTTTCCTTTGTTGCACAGGTAACAGTGATTGGTTACACTCTAGGGATTCCAGATGTTATCATGGGCATTACTTTCCTAGCTGCAGGGACAAGTGTACCAGACTGCATGGCCAGTTTAATAGTAGCAAGACAAGGTAAGGCCTGCACTGATTTCAGATAAATGCTGTGCTTGTTTGCTACATCAGTAAGTAGAACTCTTACATTACTGATGTAGAGATGGGGCTGAGATCACCTTCATTTCATTCAGGTTTTTCAATACAGGCTAATGTAATTTGAATTGCCTAAATTAAATACCTAAATTGAATTGCCTAAATTAATGTCGGCATCCTTCAGTTTTTGTAATGTTCTTAAATTTAAATTACAGTCCTCTGATTAAAATGTGTACAAAATTGATCGCAAAACCTGCATACAAAATATGTATGCGTTAAGAGATATAAGAGAAAATACTGTGTAGGAGGAAATTGCTTACAAAACACTATACAGTTTTGTGCTTTCGAAATGCATAAAACAGTCTAAATGAAAGTGTGAGCCTAAAAATTCATGACATTTTTTTACACTTTTTTAAAAATTACAAACAGATGACAAAACTGAAGACTAGGCTGTGTTTGGGGGAAAATGTAATATTATGGGAAATGAACAGATGATTTCAGTGTAATAAGTGATGTGTGTCTAAATAGGAATGAAAGTTGAATCAGTTAATTAAGTCACTACTCCAGAGGCATGTCTATGAAGATTTCTCAGTCATCCAGGTTATGGTTGTCCCAAAGGGGCTTTTTCTGAACTTTCTTTCCCATGAAGACATCTCGCTTCTCATCCAAGAAGTTTCTTCTGTTCTGAAGTGAGAAGTTCAGAACTGAAGAAGCTTCTTGGATGAGAAGTGAAACGTCTTCAAGGAAAAACAAAGGAAGTCCACTTGCCTTTTGATAAAAGACTTTTGGGGGGATCCAGATGCAATGAACCATTATCCCATTCAAATCCATCGAAAAGCATAACTAATCTGACTTCCGGTTTGAGCTTCTTTGGCGACAGACCGAAATCTGCGATTGTGTGCAGTTTCGATCTGTGCTCACCGCTGGAGCACCCCAAGCCAGCTGGTTTCAGGGCTAAGCCACCCTGTAGAGGTGGTGAAGAGTGGGGAGACTGCCAGCAGGGTCAAGGAGAGTTGCATCTCTCCTCCCCAGGTGGCCTTACTCCCTTTCCCGAAGGCAGTTGCAGCAGTGGTCAGAAATGGCCACCTCAAAGAAGAACCTGACCAGAAAAGAATGTGCAGGAGGAAGATAAGAAGAGAAAGTTTTTGGCTGACCGTGTCGAACTGGAAAAACAACAATACAAGGTACCCTGGAATTTGAATTATAAAGAACAACATTGTTCCCAAAGAAGATTTTGAAGCAGCGAATGAGAGAGGGAAGGGAAAGGATTTGGTTTTTTTTCTTTTCTTCTATATTGACAACTAAGAGATTTAAGCAAGAAACTGGCAAAAATCCACTTTGACATTAACAGGTATTTAAGCTGAAAATAAAATGTCAAAGGGATAATAAAGATTTTTGGATTCTCAAAAACTTTTAAAAGAAGGAAAAAACCAAAAGGGTGGGATCTGGAAAAATGGAGGCGACCACCTGGAAGTGAAAGGAATTAACAGTGAAACTTTAACAAGATTACTAAAAGATACATTTTAATTGAAACTTTGTAACAAGATAAGCGCACCCCAGGAAGAGAAAGTGGAAAAAAGAAGCAAGAAGAAACAGCTTTGGATTATTTGGATTACTTGGTGATTTTTGGATTTTTGGCTATTGGATTTAAAGGACTAAAATTAATCGGGTGGTTGTTTAAAAGTTTTTAAAATGGTATCACTCTTGGAAGGATTGAGAATGGAACTTAAGAAACAGAAAGAAGATGCACAAGAAGGAAGAGGTTCTTTTGGCTTCGTATTTCAATTTTTAGAAATGGAGATCCTGAACTATGAGAAACAACAAGAAACGCCTGTAAAACAAGAAGATTGGGACAAAGAAGAAGCCATCTTCAATGACCAAGTATTTCTATGTGGGGAAAAGAAAGGGAAGGGGGGAAAGAGAGTGAAAAATTTAAGATCTGAAAAAACAACTCAAAAAAAAGAATAGTTTGAAAAGTAATTACAATATTAGGAAGAAACAGAAGAGAGGATTACAGAAGAGAGAATCAGAATTCGAGAGAGAAGTGGTCAAAAAGGGAAGGGAGAAGAAGAGGGAAAGGAAAAGAAATTATAAAGGACAGAAACAGGACATAAGGAAACCGGGGGAAAATGTACAAGACACAGAGATAATGGGTGAAAACTTAATTGAAAGGGGGATTCTGCAAGGGTACATAAGATAGTATTGTTATATTAGAAATAGAAATGAACTTTGAAAATATGAAACAAGTGTGATTAAAATGATAGATAAAATACTCATTGTAATATAATGGAATGTTTAATAAATAAATGAAATAAAGAGAATGAGAGAATGAAATTAGGAAAGGAGGGGAACATTTTAATTATTATAAATGTGTTATAAAAATTTAAGTGAAGAGGAATATGAAAGAAATATGGAAAAATTATGGAAATATTATAAGTGTTCCTAGGAGTATTATATCCTATTGAAAAGAAATGTTAAAGATGTCAAAGATTATAACTAACATTAATGATAGAGCTGAATTGGAATAGAATAAGTATTTTATTTATTATTGTTATATATATATTTTCTCTTTAAAAACTTAGTGCGTATTTTAAGAATGTACCAAGCAGAATTCAACTGGAAGTTATGTATTATATTGAATGTTATAATTGTAAAGACATAAATTGAAGTTTAAATAAGAGCTGAATGGATAAAAATTAAAAGATACAAAAAGGTGTCATATTCCAATTAGTAACTACAGCGAAAAATTTTGTTTAATGAGAAAAGAAAATATGAAATTGAAACAGGACAGACAAAAGTATAAATATGATGACTAGAAAGGTATTGAAACTTAGAAAAAGATATATATATATAATTGAATTTAGAAAGGAGTGAGATAATTAAAAGATTGAGAAAACTAAGGGAAGGGAAAAATTATAGAGAAAATGTTAAAATAGTAATAAGATATAGAATAGAACACAAAGATAAATATGAAATTGAATTTGTGTCTGTATGGAGAAGTGATAACCCAGGACCATGCTATTCTCAAAAAAAAGAAATTTTACTTGCATTATGTTTTGTGAAAACCCAAATAATTTTTTTCTAATAATAAAAAAGAAAAGCATAACTAATCTATTTACAATTCTTTGGACTGACTAAAATCTACCTCAAATACTTTGGAGATAAATATATTGATACACATCTCCAAGAGAGAAAGGTGTTAGTACACCTTTTATAAAGGGGTGCTAGCCTTTTCAATATTTTATTCTGTATCTATTATTTGTAATGCAAATTCATAAGTAAAGTTTGGATCATAAACACCAATTTAAAACACCATTCTCTCTTCTCTTATATATGCTTCTTTTAAAATATTGCTTACTTTAAATATACACGTGTGTAAAATATAATCAAAAGGTTTCACTATTTCACTAGCATTAATCTTGTGTAGATTTAATTGATTAAAACTCAGATGCTTAAACAAAAATATTTAAGTAAAAATAAGCTTAGGATCTGCCTTCCATTAATCAGGAATCTCTGTTTTATGCTTTCATCAACTTGCTATTCCAGTCAAAATAGACTAGATTTTATCCATTTTTAATGAGTCTGTATTGATGCTTTATCAATAAACGGTCAAATTTGATATTTGCAAAAAATAATAATTCCCCATAGAAATTATTGGAATTCATAGGATCATTACATTGAAAGGGGTGTATTGCTTTATGTGGGAATCCACACAGAATTCCATAATGTTGGAAGAGGCCCCTTGTACTCTGCTCAACAGAACTAATTTTATTGAGTTAAAATTTGAGATTCCAAATATAGTATGTGACCTTCTTCTGGAGTCAACACTTTGAGTGTCTCAGGATTACAACATTATTTGGTTTTAAGCCCGTTTACAGTTAGGTATATACTGTAAATTGGTTAGGTATATACTGTAAACTACAGTATACCTAACTTGCCTTTTCTCTCCCTCAATTAAAAACAATTGACGAAGAATTACTTAATTAATTAATAATTCTGTGAAGAATTATTGTAGGGAATCCTGGCCAATTTATTATGGTCTATTACAGTTTACATTCATTACCTCTAGATGAGGCCTTTTGGTAGAGGAGAAAAGCTTATCCTCCCTGCTAAATGCTTGTTGTAAAGAAATCATTGTGCAAATCAAAATGGCTTTGAATTGTGAAATGTTTATTTTTCAGGATTAGGTGACATGGCAGTGTCCAATACGATTGGAAGCAACGTGTTTGACATTCTTGTGGGGCTTGGAGTTCCATGGGGTTTACAGACTATGGCAGTTCATTATGGCTCATACGTATGTATCCAGATGTAAATAAATCTGTTCAAAGTTTTTGTCACAGAAAATACGAATAGTTATTTTGGTATGGCTTAGTTGAAAGCAACTTTCCCCAGCTTGATTACCTGTAGGTGCATTGTGAGCTGGGACAAGAGCTCTCAGTGTACTCAACGAGACTTTGGCCATGAAGGCCAATGATGCTGGAATTTGAAGTAAGACCATATTGGAATTGTGCCAAGGTTCAGAAAAGCTACCCTAAATATCTTTACACAAATCTCTATGCAAAAATTCCATAAAACTATTTTTCCAAACTGCATATCTCTTTTTTTGGCCAGGGTTACAGCTGGTCCTGTAGTAAGATGACAAAATATCTTAGAAGCATGTATAGTACACAGAGGTCTCTGCAATGTGTTGTATCTTTTATTTATTTATTTTTATTTATTTGATTTGTCAATCACTTACAAGATAATAGGTATAAGGATAAACATAGTTATGAATACAAGAAATGAGTACATATAAGAAAAATAAAAGAAACAATAGGACAGGGACAGTAGGCACTTTGGTGCGCTTATGCATGCCCCCTACAGACCTCTTAGGAAAGGGGTGAGGTCAATAGTAGACAGTCTAAGGTTAAAGTTTTTGGGGTTTGGGGAAGAAAGTATTCCAGACATTGACCACTCTGTTGCTGAATTTCTCCAGAGCCTCCAGTAGGAACCAATTTCTCATGAAATTTCTTAATTGTTTCTTGTGCGTCTTAAGGCTTCTCCAACTGCCATTAGATGTTCAATATAATTCTTTACCTTTGACTAATATTGTTGTCTCTAATGTTGTCATTATCATAACCAATGTGCCCCCTTCAAAAAGGTTCAACTGTTTTTTCCTTTGCATTTTGGATTCCTGAATGGATCTTCCCTCTGAAGTAAACCTATTTTGCAAGATTAAATCTGTTTCCTTCTGTTCAACAGACATTGCCTGTTGACTTAATTGGAGATGAAATCATGAGTATATTGTTTTTACATCCTCTATCTTATATTTTCTAGTGACTGTATTCTTGAGATATGGCAAGTATTTTAAACCTGTCTTTTCTGATTTTCATAGGTTAAGATAAACAGCAAAGGACTACTTTATTCTGTTGTGCTTCTCCTGGGGTCTGTAGCCCTTACTGTAAGTGTACTGATGAATTAATTTATTTCTGCACCCAATCATATTAATATCACACATCTAGAGATGAGGTAAAACTTATTTAATAGTAAACTTATATTTGCCATGCAAAATGTAACTATTATTTAGTCAACATATACATTTAACAGACTTTACAAATTAGTTGTACTATTAAGAAACTTACATTTGTAAAAATAATTTATAGCTTTGATTGGAAAAATGAATTGCTGTAAAATTTGCAAAAATATGTACATTAAAAAGCTTGTATAAAATAAAACCTTGGTTTAACAGTACATCCAGGTGTTATGTTGTCTGTTGAACCTGAATTTATGTCATTTGAGAAAATACTTAAGTGACATAAATGGTGCTAGAATTTCTGGATTTCCTGGATTTACCAGACAACTTTTAGCAATCACATCCTCAGGATCCAATCTGGGTCAGTCACTGAGACCAGAGGTTTACTCTTCTAAGCTTTTGGACTTGTGCTGGAGCCAATCCTCAGGGAACTTCTCTCTCACCAGAAAGTGTCACATCCTCTGCTTAACATATAGTAAATGGGGCTGTTGTGTACTCTAAACTGAGGTCCAATATGTATACAGAGAAGAACTCATAAAACATATGAAGTGGGGAAAAGGATGGAATAAAATTAAAGTTTGATGAATTAAAAAAATAGAGTCAGATGATACAGTGAAGCTAGATACAGGTATAATACAACAGTTAGACAGTTCAGGTAGCTTAGCAATTTTTTATACTAACTCTTAATTGAAATCTATGAAGCATCCCAAGAGACTTATTTCTTGATATTTGTACAACACTTAAAGCAACATGCTGGACTGTCACCTAATTAAAAATATCAATTTAAGTATATGAATCATAAAACACTTGTTTCCCTCTATATATTTTCTAATAATTCTTCCACAAATATTTTGTATTATAGGATTTAGAGTTTCTCTAGTTGTAAAGGTCATGGAAATTAGTTTCCTTGAATTATTTCTAAAATTCTCATTTGAAGTGCTATTTTTTTTAGCCTGCAGCATATATCGCTTTCAATCTTAAATAATTCATTCCTCATGTTCTTACAGGTTGGCGGGATCCACTTAAATAAATGGAAACTTGACAGGAAATTGGGAGTCTATGTGCTCACCCTCTATGTCATTTTCTTGTGTTTCTCGGTACTGATAGAGTTTAATGTCTTCACTTTTGTCAACTTCCCAATGTGCCGAGAAGACTGAGAAGCAAAGCCAAGAGATGTCATCTGGATCTATTTTGCTATAAGTGTCAGGAGAGATTTTTACACTTCAACTCCAAAACTCAATGTCTCTCCTGCTTTATCAACTTAGAAGCAATTTATCTGGGAGGAAAGAACATATTTCTTTACAACACACAAGATCAAGACTGCTAAAGCTTTGTCATCTGTTCTTCCACCTCCTCTTTCTTCATCAGGTACCCTCATTCAGCTGTACTTCCTGCAGCTCTGTATGAGGTTTTAAAAGATGGTGCCCCATTTCAGAGTCCATTCTGGTTTGAGCATCATCAATATCAAACTGATATCACGTCTGCCATGGAAACACATTTTCCATTTGATGGCATATAGGTCTTCAAAGAAGAGGAAAAGAGAGTAGATTCAAGATTCTACCTTGCCTCATTTTGAGGATCTCAGCTATGTCATGTGATTACATGCTTATATGCATGAAGAACCTTGGTTTTCCTTCTTTAAATGCTCTATTCATACACAAGTTCCAACAATGCTGAGGAGATCATCTTCAATAGTAATTTATCATCTTTTAAAAATGTTTTTGAAAGATACAACAGTTTTACTAAGAAAAAGATGGAAAATGGTAATACAATACTATGATCAAATCATGGAACTTAAAATATGGCAAACTGGATAAATATCTGTGCTGGAAAAAGATCAAATTGTTTTACAGTCAGTGAAGAACAATGGATAATATCTAGAATAAATACATATGAATATTATGTTGACAAGTTAGAAAATTGCACCAGCACCAGTAAGTGTATATTCTAATCTTAGAGGAAAATGGAAAACCTTGGGTGCTCAATAATTGATTGTGATGGTAATGATCTGGGGGGAATGTATAACTGAGATGCCTTCCAACTCTTCATAAATGAACTATGAATTTGGAAGTATTTATATCTATCTATCTATCTATCTATCTATCTATCTATCTATCTATCTATCTATCTGCTTGCGTGCATATGTGCACACACACCAAACAATAATTGTACAATCTCCAGTTTTATCTTATTTTAAAATCAGAAAGGTGGATTGCATGAAAACTGGCCAGCAGAATATGGTGGGAGGGAGTCTGCTACCTTTTGGAAATCTAGTATCTGCATGTACATTGAGATAATTATAGAACATGGTCCAATGTGCACAGATGTTCTTCTGAGGTGTGTGAGTGAGGTGTGATTCAATGCAGATGTTTAAATTATTTTGGGAGATAAATTTAATTCAGGCACCTAAATCAATTCAAATAGAGCCTCCAATAGGAATGGACTCTATTAGGACCAATTCAGGCCTTAAAGTGCATGTGCACATGTGAGGAAAATATCCAATTAATGTGAATTGATTTAGATTTATTTATGTTCCTGAATTTGTTGAGTTATTCTGATGCTCTGAATCTCTGTGGGTTGATTCAAAGCACTGAGTATTTGCACAGATCATTTCCTTCATAACTTACTTTAATCCCCTTTTGATCGAAAGTTTGATCTCTCATCAAGCCTTGACAATCTTGAGCCAACTGCTCCTGGGAACTCTTACATATTTCATTATTTGTCCAGTAAAATGTTTGAGACAAAGCTAATTAAATTTGAAAGTTTTCACTTTAAGCAATCTCCAACTGCATGGAAAGAAACAAAAAATCAGAATATCTACAAGAATGCAATAACAGTCATTGCCATTACATTATCTCTGAGTTAACTTCTTAGTTCGCTAGAGTCATAATCTGTTTTTTCCCATATCACTAGTGACTCTCACAAATAAAATATATTTGGGTATTTATGAGTATAATGGAAAGGAAACCTCAGTCTATAAAATATAAATTTCAGAAGATTTGGGATATTAACGCAGCAGGGAGACAGGATAAATCCCATTTCTCTTTTTATGCTTCTCTTATATAAAACCTGACACAAGGACATGAGCTTTCTCAAGATTTACCCACTGCCTCAATTTGTAAGCTTCATGAGAAATACCGAAAGATGAAATGGAAACTACAGATATATCTTATTGTCAATTCTAAGTCAACAATGAAGATTCCATCTCATTCATCACAAACATTACCACTTTTCAAATGTTATTAAAATGCTGAAGAATGCAGAAATTTCTAGAAGCACAGCTTACCTTTGTACATAATTTATTTTTTTAATCTTTGCTCAGTAAATATATATTGAATGGCTGAAGAATATGAATTTCAAACCATATTAAATATATTTTTGCATGCATAAGCATTAGGCAAAGTTCCAAAGAGCAGAGCATTGCACTTCTGTCAGAAAGAAATACAGTTTTTCACAAGGAATTTAAAGATGGATATAATCACTTACAGTTTATTGAGGATGGGACAGATACTCCAGCAGATTAACAATATCTCTATTCACAAATCATGATGTTCCCAATAAAAGAGTTCCTAAGCACCCAACTCAAGCTGCTACAGTTTAATATTCCTCTCAGAAGTCAAATATTATTTTATCCTACGCTGCCTAATTCACACACTAAACTGTATTTTATTATTTAAATCACAAACATTTAGATTCATACAACATGTTAGACTATAAACTAAGGTCGTAAACTAAGAATTACAATTCCCAGTGGTTGAATTTACACTAAGCCAAAACCATACAAATTCATGTAACAATATAAGGTAATGAAGCCAATCTCATTGTGATCTCAATATCATGAATTCACAGTAACCACAGGAATACTTCTGGAAAAGAAGGGAGAATATGTAAGAGAGAGAAAAAAAATCTTGCCCTTAAATACCTTGCTCCTTGGTAAAATGCAGATAAATACAGTAATTGGCATCTAAAATAAAGTTACATATAGATATCCTTAGTCGGTTGTCTGATGCACTCAGCATAAATGAGCCATGAGATTCGATTGATTTAACCTCAAACACAAGAATTCTCAAGGGAACCCAGTCTCAGGGTTATTTCACATGACATGTGGCATGTTTGCAGCAGTAGCAAAAAACCCAGTCTTCCATAGGTGGAATATATGAAGATCATGTTTACATATGCATAGCTTGAGCCTATGATAATAATTCTATACACCTGGCTATCACATGCTTAGGGTAATCCTAACAATGCACAGTGTGAAATTGCTCAAAATTTAGTTGCAAAATGGTGAGATGATTTATAATAAAATTTGTGCGTGTATATCAGAAGCAGACCAGAGGCATTTACATATCTGTACCAGTATTGGAAGAGAGGTTCAGGGGCATTTTTTTTGGTCATTCATACCTTTTGAGTTATTTCTTCCCATTCTTCTATAGATGTTATGCATTCAAATTGCCCAGAATTATAATTCATTTACAAAATAAAATTATTCACACTACATTTATGATATTGAAAAAATGTTGGGTAAATAAGATTATTTGCAAAAAATTGCTGTCAATTGATATAAAGCATTCACCACTCGTTCCGAATAGAGTTTTATGCAAAGGGAGAAATTCTGAAACTTTTACTCTCTATAATTAATATCAGTATTGATAGGGATAGCAACTGAAACCCACAAATCAGCTTTAGTATAGTAATAGGTGTCTGACGAATTTCCTTCTTCCTAGGGTTGGCACAGGAAAGGCAGAAATGACATGCTTTGCCCTTTATGACTGGAAAAATAACAGGCAAGGATTTTCCCCCTAAGATCCAGTAAACGACAACTTATATCTGGTTTAAGTGGATACAACCCTATCTGATATGAAATAAACAACTTTTTTAAAATCTGTAAATATAATTCCTTTTATTAGGAAAAGCATTGTTCAGCATTTTTCATTGTCAGCACTTTAATCTGGCATTTCCAGCATTTTACACAAGGGGACAGCAGTCTTCCTGAACAGAATGTATAAGCATTTGGATATTTATACTGCACTATATCTGAAGTAATAAGTGAGACTACAATACCTCTGCCTCTTTCTTTGATTGGATAAATTATTATAAACACTGTATGTCATGCCCCCAAATATTCCTTATTCACAAAACTGAGTCTTTGCATAATAGCAACAGAGGAAACTTCTAAACAATAGTTAACTCACTTTCTGTTTCATGTTTTCTGTGAAAGCCATAAGAAGATTGAATAGTGAAAACAAGATGTGTAATATTCTTGTGCAGTTCTTTCATTTTAGAAAATGAAAGATGGGGTTTTTACCTGCTTCTTTCTTCTTGGACTTCATAGGCCTAATAATACCCTAGCAAGCTACAGATTCTAGACATAAATCTAACTAGTTGTGGCAAAAGGACACAAAAATTGCACTTTAAGAAGTCTTAGTTTACAGCAAGAGTGTCAAACTCACATCGTCACAGTGGCATCATGTGATGTATTGGGACTTTTTCCCCCTTCACTAAACAGGGCATGGGCGTGGCCAGCATGTGAGGCATCCGGCCTACGGGCCAGGAGTTTGACAGCCCTGGTTTACAGATTAACAGAGTTGGAAGGGACCTTGGAGGTCTTGCTGGCCAATCGTCTGTTCAAGCAGGAGATCCTATACCATTTCAGACAAATGGCTGTCCAAACTCCTTAAAAGGCTCCAGTGATGAAGCACTCACAATTTCTCCTTAGTTCTAGTTCGGATCACAAACTTTATTTGCCCACAGATGTTAATTTGTGCCTGGTCTCTTATATTGCTGATTCCTTTTAGTTCCAAAGCAATACA
The DNA here is from genome assembly GCF_049901735.1 of Notechis scutatus. Lineage (NCBI taxonomy): Eukaryota > Metazoa > Chordata > Lepidosauria > Squamata > Elapidae > Notechis > Notechis scutatus. The sequence goes on from NC_142009.1 coordinate 300,894,709, forward strand.
GTTGGCTTAATCCTAGGTTATTATATTTGCCATATCTGTAAACATAAAACCATTGAGGTGAGTTATGCTCACCTGTCTGCTTGACACAGAATATCTTGAACTAAGGTATATCCAGGAGGCAGCTCTTCAGCCTCTGCTTCAAGATTTCCAGCAACTTAGAGCTCACCAGCCTTCTAAATAATTGATTCAGTTGCCAAACTACTTTCATTCTCAATATCCCCCACAATACATTTTATTCCTCCTTCACACATGCATATGATTTGCCAAATCGAAAATATATATGACAGTGAAGAAAAGTGCACGTGGTAATTTTCTTTTTTAGTTCTCAGAATAAATTATGGGATTACAAACAATCCATATGATTAAGACCATTGTGAGTTTTTTTAGAAACACCAAGTATACTTATATTTTTAAATAGTTTGTCAAGTTGGTCTCAAATTCTTGCTTTGCATTTTTTATGCAATTAGTGATATAAAAATGAAATATAATATATATTGACTTTTTTCCCCTGTTGGCACAATGTAATACGAAGAATTTTGCTGCACTTTCTCTCACAAACCAGAAAGAACTTGTTTTTACTTGCAATAAAGACAAACTCATCAGATGAACTTATACAGAAAGCTCACTTTAATGAAACCACATTCATTTCACCATATTATTAATTAAATTATGGTCCTATTACGCTAAATATTAAATAGCACAGATTTAAGATATTTTTATTCGTCTCATCCTTGTGGACAGTTTTCTAAGAAAACCAGATATGCTTGTGCTTATATATTCCTGTCGTTATTGTCTCCAGTAAATACAATATTGTTTGGTTTTTTTTCCTTTCTATAATTTTCTTTCAGAAATTTATACCCTTCCATATTAGTTCCAAGGCAGTTATCAGAGTGTATGCATAGACGCATTAAGAAGCAATTTGAACAGAATCAAAATGGGACAAAATGAAAATCTGTGCACTAAGGAAGGGAAATTTGTCTCTCAAGCCACTTCAATTCTCTCTTTAAAATACCTCACCTACCAGTATGTTTCCACCCTCAGCTATCTCAAAACAATTAGCAAAGCAGAATGCTTTGTGTTGTTATTTTTTGTTGAAAATTGCTGCTAGAGACCTGATTCTAATCTTTCATTGGAAATCATCCTCAAATTCTAAGAATATCATATTTGGACAAGTACCGCAAGACCAGGCTTCACTTTTGCATTTTTTGTGTTTCTTTTCCTGACTTGTAATGATCTGCCTTCTGATCCTGGATTGCAGGCCAGCTCGGAAGAGAGTTGGTCCACTTATCATTTGATCAGTTTTTCCCGCTTCTTTATCGTTCGCTGTCATACCAAGCTTCTTTTTATATTATTTCTAATATTCATTACAACATCCAAGCTGCAACTTTCTTGATTTTATTTATGATTTGAATTCTACTTTGCTTTGCTTCTTGAATCACAATTTACAGTGGCAAATAAAATGCAAACAACAAAACAACGAAAAACAAAAATATAATTTAAAGCTTGGGGGGGGAAAGATGTGTGTCCTTGTTCAGTGGATTTTAAAACACAAAATTATGAAAAGAAGATTTACATTTATATATTTTTAAAAATCATTTTGATACTGACCGTGCTTCAGAAAGTTATATTTATTTTACCAAAATCCACCAATTGTGAAAATTACAATTGGCACTTGTCTTTGCTGCTTCTTTTTAATGTTCAGTTACATGTCATTTTTTTCTCGAAATGAAGATAATAGATTTCTGTAGACCTTTGGATTAGTATTTAATTATACTGTCTTAAGTGTTTATATTAATGCAAGAAATACTAAGCAGAAGATGAATGTTTGTACCTATGTGAACCAAAGACTTACCCTATTAAAATTACAGCACCTTAAAATTTAAATTGCAGAGGGCTTCCTTTGCTCCTTCATTTCCAAACTATCTCAAACTGTGTGATTGCCATATTTAAAGACATTTAAAGAAGGTAGAGTTTGTGCAGCCTGAACCTTAGTAAAATAGTGGGTTGTATACAGACATACTATAAATAGGGTTGGGCTCTCATCATCCACATTTTAAATTCAATTGATTTAAATTTAAATTTAGATAATAACTCAACATATAAAAGCTAAGTAGTTTCAGCTTTGCTGAAACTTCAAAAGAGTAAAAAAAAAGTGGGGGGGAATGATCTAAATTACTGATATAGAAAAATCTAGCAAGAGAATAATATATGCAGCTTGGTTGTCCTAAAAATGCTATTTAGGTAGTTGCGTGTAATCTCTATTACCACCTTCAGAACTTCTAAACAGCATGGATGAACTTCATGCTATCAGAGGATCCTTAATATATTCACAAATCCAGCAATGAATCTCATTTTCGGATATCTGGAATTGGGAGGAGAAAGATGGCGGATGGCAAAAGGGATTGGGAAGGTGTGAGAAGGACCCTAATATGCTGTGAACTAAGAGTGTTAAATAATAAAAGTAATAAATCTTAAATCTTTTTTCCCAAGTCATTTGAAAAATCACTAGTTGTCTTAGTAAATTTATTCTGTACTGAGAAAAATATTATATTCTCTGCATTTTGAATAGTTGTCTGCTAATGGCAGGCCCTAAGAAAGACCCTCTTTAATTGAGACATTTTAAGGATAAATAAATATTCTGTCCCAGTTTGGGCCTTCGGATTAAACTTGATAGCAAACCCAGTTTCTGTCCTCAGAAAATCAGGAGGGAGATTATTTACATATATTCTCATCTAATCAAAACCTTTTCTGCAAAGCTGAATGGAAATTGTGGATAAGCTGCAATTCTAAGACCATCATTGTTAGAAGAATAATTCTAAGACCTTGAGAACCTCTCTGACTTGAAGGACACCCTAATTTTCATGCAACTGCACATTGGATGGAAAATAGATTGGTAATAGAAAACCAACATTTCTCAGGGAAGCTTGCATTGTGTATTCTTTCCCATCTTAATTTGCTCTTTTGAAACTTACATCAAATAAACTTCTGAAGAATCCTTGCTTTTGCAGAAGATTGTTTAAAAACCACAGCCCAAGAACAAAGATGTCACAGGACATCAAAAAGACAAGAGGGGCAGAACTTGTGTGACAACCACACAACACTGCTTTTGTCATTTTCCTCAAATTCCAAGCACTAGTAAATGGAAGCAAGGCCTTTTGGGGAGGGGGGGGTGTTAGCTATATTAACACTGCAGATGATTCTTTTTGTGTGTGTGCTTTCCATTGTCTTTGTAATGCACGACTTATTCCTTCCTCCCTCAGCCACTGCTGTCCTGAAATTCAGAGCACTTTAAGCAAACAATAGTAATTGCTGGCCTCTTTTTGTCCCTGGGGAGAGACTTAATTTTCCCCAAAAGAATATTGCTCTCTTAAATTCTGTTTACCCAATATTAGTAGCCTAGAATTGTGATGAAATCTAAACATATTAGTAGAACCATATCCTCCAAAGAAGACCAAGGTCTTTTAGGAAATGAATTGCTGCTATTGTTGTTATTTACAGCAAGAATATAATTTGTATTTATCAAACATCTGTATAATTGTAAAAAAAAAATGCAGTTCCCCAACAGTTTTCTTCCCAGAATTTTGCTAAACCTTTCCATAGAAGTGTCTTTGTTGGGGGAGAGAAATCGGAGATGTTCACGAGCACAGAATGATTCCTGATTTAGAGAGGTTTTATTTTTTATTTATTTATCAAATTTGGATTCTACCCATCTCACTCTTAAGTGAGCATTTTAGCCTGTTCATCCCAGTCTGTGGGATGATGATCCTACTTCTCCTGAAAAAATGATGAGGTGCTTTTTATAGTGCTGCCGGGAGAATAGAAAGGATAACTTTGTAAATTAAATCACAGAGATAAAATTATGATTTATTTTTTCAATGACTGTGACCTTATGCACTGTGAATGCTTTTGTGATATGGGGTTCTTTGTACAGATCTATATGTCATCCTGAAAAATCAAAATGTGATAATTTATTAAGACAATATTGGCATGAATATTGATTATTTTTATTGTGAAAAGAAGGGACAGAACCCAGTAGTTACTGTAAACAGAAAATTTATATTTAAAATAATAAACCTAGCAGTCAGTATTGCCAGGAGAAAGAAAAAGAGATACAAACATACTTACGTGCACTGCTAATAAAATATACAAAAACAACAGGAAAGTGGTGTCATTTTTGGGGGGAGGGGGAAGTATATTCAGATGTTTAGAAAAAAACACTGAATTGTGTAGTATTCTATATTCAGAACCAATCTGCCATCATTAATTTTTTTCACAAGCTGACATTATTCTTTTTTTTTTTTAACAAATTGTATTCAATTTTTCACATAAAAACAAAAAGCTCGTTTTAGTGGACAACATATTTCCGGGTCATCACTTTTACATACAAATATGACAATAGTTATACATTCATATATGCATACTTAATTCTATTATTGCTTTTTCCATTCCAAACTTTCAGAAAGGAGAGAAACAAGCAAATTAATCCTAGTCTCTTACATTAATCTCAAACATCTTTTCGTTTCATTTCAATTATTTCAAATATAATCCTTTAATATTTATTTTAAAAATAAAAATAAACAATATATGTTTGCCTAATAATAATAATAAAAAGTTACCAATGTCTCTCCTTCCTTTTAACAGTCTGTATTAGTTTATTAATTTAAGTAGTTCTTTAATCTGTCACATTTTCTTTCCAACACACATTCTTTCTATAGATTCTAGATTAATGCAAGTTTTAACACAAAAGAAAAAGAAACAAGTATAGGTTTCCCCCCTTTTACTGCTTTAAGTGTGACAGCTGTGGTTAAAATATACCTTTATTCCCTCATCTTAATTCCCAATAAACCATTATTTTTAAGTAGTTACAATAATAATCATTACATCTTTTCATTTGGATTCCGTAACATATTTCCCCCCCTTAATTTTATTTCTAATTTCAAAAAAGCTGACATTATTCTGAAGAGAACATTAATTTCATCATCAGCTACATCATCATCATCATCATAGCTAGGAATTATCAGAAGTATAGCCTACCTCTTCCAAATGGCCTCAGGCTGAAAAAGGTCAGGGTAACCATGAGAGCTAATCCAAGGGGAACCTTTATATTGTAGATAGGAGCAATCTTGCTATTTGGGTTAGCCTTACTTTGGTAGAGTCAAGACTGCTTTAAGGAATCGGAGGATGAAATGCATCACTAGAATTAAGATTGCCCACACCACTGTTTTAGATTAATAACTGTAAATAAATGCCTGCAAAATGAGATCTTAAAATTATGAGATCTTAAACTTATTCAGAAGTTACAGAATCTGAACTAAAAAAATGTATCTAGAAGAATGCTGCAAAATTTGCCCTGCAGTAAAATGTTGCTTTGGACAATGACCCCCTTCGCCTGATTTATCTGTGCTAGCCTGTGAGTGTACCTTCCTGATACATCCCCTTGATCATGTCAACTCACTGGATAGAACAGAGCTGCATTAAATAAAGGGTAGCCCTGCCAGTCAAAAAACAACAACAACCCACCTTTGTCAGTTTTGCCTCTGGGCTTGGCAGAAAACCACTGATCTCCAAACACAGAAGTCTTAGTTCAGCTTCTCAACTAGACTTGGCAAAGATTTATGGCTCAGCTGGATTAGAATTTTTATGGCAGAAAAGAATGAATCCTCATTCATGACCCATTACAGTGCAAATATATCAGAGAGGGGATATATATTCACACACACACACACACACACACACACACACACACACATGGCTTGAAACACAAAGCATCTTCCACTCACCATTCTGAACTAATGGATTCTTGATAGGCTACTGAGCCTGGCACAGGGAGGGCAACAGCATGAAGACAGTTTTATCATGGCTGCATGCCTCTGTCCATCCTTAACTGCTAGTTGCTTGTCTACCTTCCAAGAGTCAGATAAAGCTTCTCTGAGGAGAAGTGAAATGGGAGAACCTGCTCTTTGTCAAAACCAAAGGAAGCTGAAAATAAAAGAAAAGAATCAGGTGAATATTAGAAGGAATTCCATGATGCTCTACAAGAACTCTGTTATGCTGATGAAGAGGCTCTAGAGCAAGGGTCTTCAAACTTGACAACTTTAAGGCTTGTGGACTTCAACTCCCAGAATTCCTCCTCCAGTCATATTAGCCCAGGAATTCTGGGAGTTGAAGTCCACAAGTCTTAAACTTGCCATGTTTGAAGACCCTTGCTCGTCTAGAGCATGGGTGGGATTCTACCGGTTCAGACCAGTTCGTCTGAACCTCTTCCTCTGAAGATCAGCTGGCAGTGAACTGGTTTGCTACAATGAGTATGTGGGTCCACCTGCCCCTGCTCTTTCCTGTGCTTTATTGCCTTTGTTTAGAGCACAGCTGATTCGCGCAGCAGAGCGGTTTGCCATGCCTCAGCTGTTTTATTCACAGTAGAAGGTAAGTATTAGAGTTTTTCTAAATGTGGAACGCGTGCACGAAGTGTGCATTTGGCACATGTGTGCACAAAGCACATGATAACTGAACCAGTTGTTATACCAGTGGAATCCCACTCCAGCTCTTAGATTTATATACCACTTTACAGTGCTTTGCATCCCTCTCTAAGCAGTTTACAGAGTCAGCATATTGCCCTCAACAATCTGGGTCCTCATTTTACCCATCTCGGAAGGATGGAAGGCTGAATCAACCTTTGAGCCATGAGACTAGAACTGCCAAACTGCAGGCAACCGGTGATCAGAAGTAGCCTGCTGTACTGCATTCTAACCACTGCACCACTGCAGCTCTTCTAAGTACATAGATGTATCCATGAAGCTCCAGAAAATGAGTACACTCAAAGGAGACTTGATGTTAACGACAAGAGATATATTTGAAGGCTGCTGAGTCAACCTTGAGCCTAGTGAGATTTGAACTGCCAAGTTTCAGGCAGCTGGCAGTCAGCAGAAGTAGCCTGCAGTACTGCATTTTAACTACTGCACCACTGTAGTAAATCAAACATTTAAAGAAAAAATTAAAGAAAAAGTGGCCATCGTATTAAGCCCCAAACAAACAAATATATATTTAATAACATTTTTAGAATAGGCCATCAAATTGTTTTTCTGAATATTGCTTGGGACTTTGAATTAAAATCTGAGACTCTCTGGGTGGATATTGTACAGCAGACGCCGCCAACCTTTTGGGCACCAGGGACCAGTTCCACGGAGAAAGGTTTATCCGTGGTCTGGATGAGGCATATTTTTGCATGCTGCCTGCATCCCGTGGATAGGGCTTCACTTATTTGCTGGCATGCCACGGCCTGGTGTCAGACCAGGGGTTAGGTACCTCTGCTGTACAGAACAATTGGCCTCATTAAAGTGCATCCTTCAATCTTTAAACTGGCAGAATAGTTATGCTGGCATAAATTTGCTGCCCTAACTGGAGGTAGGAAAAATACAAATGCAATAACAAAAGAAAGGCGATGGGTGTGTGAAACATATACTCACACACAATGGCAGAAGCATTGGAAAACCTATATATAATACCACCCCTCTCCCGATAGTGACAAGAAGCAGCAATAAATAGCTTTCAAAACCTGTTTCCCTTTCCTGGTTTAAATTTGATTCTCTACAGCAAAGCACTGGTGTGCTCTCAGAAAAGCATTAATCCTGTTTTTAAACAGGGCCAGCACTCTAGAAAGATGATCCCAAGTAAGAAAGTGCCAGCCTAAAAGAGGCAACAGGTCCTGCTCCTAAACTGCAAAGGTAAGCACAATGATGAAGAGCGTTACATTGAATCTGAGGCCAAAATTGTGTCACAAGAAGAGGGGAACATTTTTCTGAACAACTAAAAACGGGAACAGCTAGAGATGAGTAATCTTCCTCAGCTGGGGAGGAGATGAAGAATCGTGGAATTTGTCTCACTGCACAAAGTGTATTGAAAGAACTGGAAAAACTGTCAAGTATATTACGAAATTTGCCCTGCAAGTGTTAAAAGTGGCAGATTTCATGGAGATACGGGTCTCTACATTTGGGTCAACTGTGCATTTAGCAGAAGGTCATTTAGCAGAAGGTTAAACTCTGCCCTTGTGAGCCTTCCAGAATGAAGATGTTGTTACAGGATACAATAAGCGGACCACAGGGAAAGATGTGGTATGATCTGTGGTTTATTTAATTCACTTGCATGTTTTCAGGTTGTCCTTGACCACATCTGTTTATGTGGAAGGTGTTACATGCAGGTGTATTTGTGCAGCAAAGAATGGAGAGATGGATTTGGGGCATTTATTATGTTGCTCTTCCTGAACTGATAGCCTTCCACAATCTGCATTTTCTCAACTGCAGGTGGGTTCTGTCTCAGGCAGTTCTCCCCAAAGTAACCAATTTGACTGGTTTAATTGTTGTTTGTAAAGTCCTGTTGGGGTCATGAAGTATTTTTTTCCCCTCTGGAATATTCATATCAGATTGTGATTCTGTTAATACAGCATGCTAAATCTTGGTTACACTGTTTTACTGAATTCATAAAGCACACACTTAAGTGCAGTCAGCAATCAACTAAAAGTTGATTGGGTTCAAGAATTCAGTGAAACACAAACTAGCAAATTACATTTTAGCCTTAGCATGCTCTATGAATCTAATCAAGATAGGGGTAGTAGAGATACTCATGAGGAACAAGAGAGAGAAAAGATATCTAATTTTACTTTTGATTGTGGGAGAGACAGCTATAGCAAGGTGATGGTGATGGGAATCAAATTACGTGAAAGGAAGTCTAGAGTTACTTATTGACAGAGTTTTTTCATTGTCATAGCCTTATCATTATATTTGTGTGATCCTCTACCCTTTTCTAATTTAATTTATTTCTAGTACAATTGCAGGATATTTTAAATTGCATTGAATAGTATGTTTCTTTTTGAAATTCTGAAACTCCAGAGAGCTTAGGGGTGAGGTAGGGTACTGATCTATTAATGGGAATTCTTGCTTCATTCCATCTTCCAAACAGGGTTCTTACTGCCATCAATGAAAAATTGTTGACTTTGGCTAATATAAAATCTCATTTAAGTGGAATTCTAATGATAAAAGTACAAAAGTAATGTAAGGTTCATCATATAGGCTGTATTTCTAATAAGGAACTTTGCTTCTATTGTTCTATAGTTTCTGGTTTGGTTCTGCAACCCAACAGGACAGACACAGACTTCAGAGGATAATTAGGATTGCAGAAAAAACAATTACTACCAACCTGCCTTCAGTCGAGGACCTGTATACTGCAGGAGTCAAAAAGAGGGCTGTGAAAATATTTACAGACCCCTCACATCCTGGACATAAACTGTTTCAACTCCTTCCCTCAAAATGACGCTATAGAGCACTGCACCCCAGAATAACTAGACACAAGGACAGTTTTTTTCCTAAATGCCATCACTCTGCTAAACAAATAATTCCCTCAACACTGTCCAACTATTTATACAAAGTCTGCACTACTATTACTATTAATCTTCTCATCACTCCTTATTGCCCATCCACTCCCAGTATGACTGTAACTTTGTTGCTTGTATCCTTATGATTTATATGGACTGCTTCCTAGTATTATTTGATTGCTTATTGTACCCTATGACTATTACTAAGTGTTATACCTTATGATTCTTGACTCTTGACGAATGTATCTTTTCTTTTATGTATACAGAGAACATTTGCACCAAAACAAATTCCTTGTGTGTCCAATCACACTTGGCCAATAAAAGAATTCTATTCTATTCTATTCTATTCTATTCTATTCTATTCTATTCTATTCTATTCTATTCTATTCTATTCTATTCTATGGCCAAGGACTTGCTGCTTAATCTCTAGGAAGTCTCTCTCAGCCCTTGACATCATCAAAAATTGGATTGACAAGCCATAATAATTGAAGTCTGGGAATAATTCTTGGAGTTATCAATTAAGATTACTAAGAACCATCTCAAGAGGCCAATTTTAGCCAGTATTTAATTGGCAGGATTGCATTGAAGCCTTTATAGAAGCAAGGCTCGAGCTGAATTACAACTAAAGAAGAGCACCAGGTCCACAGTGAGAATCCAATAGTATAAGTTGTAAGACTATATTGCTTTCCCTTTTGTGTGAGTTGGAGAATGAGATATTGAGACTGGCTGTGGTTCATGATGGGTGAATGCTGGTCTTTGCTCTTTTCTACTGTTCCATTGAATAATATTTCAAGGTTAGTGGTCATGAAGACAATACACTTGACTTCAAAGAGCTTTATAGGGATCAGGAGGGGCAAATGCCTTTGGCACATGAGAGTGGGTCATCCTTCTCTGTCATCCAGGTTGTGTAACGCTTTCAGAACAAGGATCATACATTCCAAAGAAAAATGTTAGTTGGCTGCAGATCAGGACTTTTGCTAATGAGATACTAGTTCATCATGTAATAGCAAGCTCAGATATTTTGATCCAACATCATTGGAAAAGTGGTGTCCCAGCATGAAGTACTCCATTCTCACAGGTCCTACGTAAACATGAAGGTTTCCAGACTCCATCTGGTTCCAGTTACACCCTTGCATACATGGCTCAGGAATTTGCAGATGGATATTGCTCGGTTGTACAAAACTCTTTAAAATTTACAGGACTTACTATACCTAGTTAGAACCATAATGTACCTGCAAGCCAGATGAACTCATGGATTCTTCTGACTTAAAAGAAAAAGCAGGTACAGAGCTGGTGACTAATCATCACAGGCCTTTTGCCTTTAACCATTAGAGTTAAGGTTTATGACTAAAAATGGGCCTGTTAGAAAAAAAAAGTAGAGGAAAGAAAACAAATCACCCTTGACCACCAAGGACTGCCTCTTCCTGACGGCCCCTGTTCACATAAATACAGGAAGTAGAAAAGAAAGATCATGTTCTTTTCAGAGCGTTTGGGAGTCAATTGAAACAGCGGTGAGGAAAAGCTTCCCTTTCTATTCTGCCGAACCCCATCATCTGCAATTCTTCTTCTTTTAATCCGGGGGGAAGGGGCGGTCAAGAGGCGTGAAAGTTTTGACGGAAATGCCAAGGTGTAACTTTCTCCACAAAGAAAACTTACAAGGATTCTGAAAGCAGAAGTTTCAGATTCTGGCTGGGATGATGAAAACATCGATGGGAAACCAGGGAAGCGGGTGAGTCCTGAAACTTTAATAGCAATACTTTTTTTTTTCTTTTCCCCAAAGGAAAAGCGCTTCTGTCTCCCCCTCCCCACCCCGCTTCAGCCTCAGGCTGCCTGTTCGAGAATTTGTCTCTCTTGAATGATCGCTGGCTGGTTTTATGTAGAGGCGCCAGAAGTGCAACTTCCAAGATAACATTCACAGCCTTTTCTTCAGCGGAGCTCCGATTTAACACAACTGCAGTTGGGGGAGGGTGTGTGGAGAATTACAATGGAGAGGAAATGAAGGGAGGTGAAGGAGTTATTTTTATACCCTTATGTCTGGAATTAAAGTAAAACATACTCGTGAATCCAGAAGTGGGGAGAGAAACAAACTTTATTTTTCCCATTTCACCAGAAGCGGCTGAAAAATGACAAAACTTGCAAAGGTTAGGAATGACACTTTTGTCTGTAACTTGGTGCCCATCTGTAGGCAACCTCTGCTTGTGATCCCAATGAAATTTTCCCATTATTTTTGGCCCTATGTTGCCAGAAAAACTTTTCTGCATCTCAAGCTGCTATTACTTGGACCAAATAAAGAAGCATTACTAAAAATAAGTTCTATATAGCTTACCACCGAATATGCAGACTTTAAGACTGTGGACAAGTACCACATGTCCCATTGCTGTGGTCCAGGGTGAAGACAAATAAAGCTATGGCAAATTTTTGACTTTGGGAAATAAATGCTTTTGATTTCATTTGTACCCCCACCCAGAATTGCTCTGTGAAGGAGATGGGCAGTTTCTAAATTTGACATATATAAATAAATACATGGTTTCATTTAATGTGGTAAGCTTTGGAGAAACCAGGGGTGTTAAGTGTCGGGAGGGATTCAGGTTGAATGGGGAAATGATGCTCATAATCACAAGGTTATCAGCTAACCTTAATAAAGTTACTAATCACCAGTTTTTTTACAAATGTTTTTAAATGTTTGAGGTCTTTTTAGTAAGATGAATGTATGTACAAATAAATAAAATGGAATGGGTAAAACAAAATTTGTGCAATATATGCATACTTTTCAGCACTAGTTGATTCAATTAAAAAAACAATAGTATGATTGTTCTAAAATTCACATATAACTTTTGCATCCTGTGCTCCTTGGGGTTAGTGTATTAATACTGATGACTATTTGGAGGAGTGAGTTCAAGGAGATGATTCATCTCTTTTTGGGGAGGGGGTGTTCAGGGAGATTATCCAACTGGTTAGAGGTGGTATTCAGCAGGTTCTGACCAGTCCTGGAGAACTGGTAGGGGAAATTTTGAGTAGTCTGGAGAACCGGCAAATACCACCTCTGATTGGAGATTTTACAGTATCCTTCCCCTGCCACGCCCACCAAGCCACACCCACAGAACCAGTAGTAAAAAAAATTGAATCCCACCACTGCAACTGGTATATACATTCCTTGTAATGCAATTTGGTTTATGTGAAGGATATTCCCAGCGGAAAGGCCTTTCCTATAATATTAACCATAAAACAAAGAGCATTTAGTCTAAATATTAAAAAGAACTTTGTGATAGTAAAAGTCATTAGGAAGAAACAGTTATGGATTTCTTCTCTGTACTTTTTTGAACAAACTAGCTAGCCATTCTAGCAATGAATTGGACTTAGTTGCAGATTTCTTTCGATTCATAACTTTCTGTGAGTCTATGAAATTCTAGTTTTGGCAAGCCAACAGTACTAGAAGCTACTGTCTGCATCTGAGATACTTCATGCTTGGACACATGTAGAACATGGACAGCATATTGTTGGCAATCATGACTGGTGGACTTCAAATTTTTTTGTCAATGCTAGGCATGGCCAGTCACAAAACAAAAATGTCTTTCAGCTTGTCATTCATTTTTTAATTAAAAGATTGTTTTAAAAGATGAAGATCATTGGCATCAGAAAGTTTAATAGATGCCAAGTGAAAAGTTAGTGGATGTATTGCTGTTTATGAGCACTATATTGCCTGCTCCTTCTCTGCCTGTCTACTCAAAGACAGAAATCCTAAGGTTTCAACACCTTAGAATAACAATACCTTAGAAAAACAACTCATACAACTTATGCCTGTATTTTTCCCTATATTGCTTGGATATATTTCATTACTTTATACACAAGCTAGGTAATTGTTAATTACTAGCAAATGCAATGTTTTTATTGCTCTGCAAATATATTGTATAGCAGCTTCTGAAAAGAAGGGAGAACTTGCTGGTAGAAGAACTGAGCTGAAAGTTAGCAGACTACAATCTCTCGAATTTAGAAGGCAGATTTTCCCACTTCACAGAGGATGTGTTTACAATAAATTGAAATGTGAAATCCACATGGCAACTGGATTCTATGAAGTAATCAAGTCCACAAACAGCTCAAGAAACTATAGCTTTGGTGAGCAAAACTGGTCTGATAAAGAAAGAAAAAAAAATACAACAGCAAAATAAATCCCAAATGTTCTGGCAGAGTCATCATCTCAAAATTCCTTGGTAGTTCAAGCCATAATATTGTACGCAGGTTATGTGATTTTAAGCTCATGAATTTAGATGAGACTGCAGAATGACTTGACGTAAAGTATTGGGGAAAGTATTTATATAAATAATTTGCAAAGAAGGATAGAATGCCCAGCAATTTTAGGCTTCTTTATATGGGAGAACTGCATATGGAAATTGAGAACTTTTGATCTCTGTGCTTAATGTAGTCAATGCATCTGATAGTGAAACTCAAAAGTAATCTTATTTTCTAATACAGTACAGTAAAAACAACCCCAAGAAGATGACATCACTATTTATAAGTGCACTTTGTAGAATAGCATAGCATACCAGCCATTACAAATAGACGTTATACACACTCTTGAATGCTATTTCCTATGCAATATATCCAGAGAGTATGACAAAGCGCATGACAGACAGACCTGAATTGACAGAGAAAGATTGGAAGCACATGCATATTTGAAATATTTCAGTGGCTCCTCTCAGTTACATCTCGAAATTCAATCTTTATAATAAAGCAGAGTTAGGGGGGCACAATTTTATAGGGAGTGGCCAAAATGACATAACTATCAAGATGAAATTGCAACACATATCTGCTTATCTATCTATCTATCTATCTATCTATCTATCTATCTATCTATCTATCTATCTATCTATCTCTATCAGTCTCATCTATCTAGTCTATCATCATACAAAGTATTTATAAACTAATTATATACATTATGTATATATATTGTGTATATAATTGTTTTTCTGCTTTGTACAGAATTACCCTAGCAATGTAAATGATTCAAATCATACTGCCTTTTTTGTTACAACAAAAGAATAATATTTAGGCCACATGCAGCATTTTCTAAGCAGATCTCCACCCCACCCCACTCCCAGAAGTAGGCCCTCACTGGGAATTGCTCCTTAATAAGTACGTTTTATCAACTGCAATATAAATTGCAATCTGGTGGCAAGGTTCAATCTATATCCGTAATGGCGAACCTATGGCACACATGCTAGGAGTGGCACGCAGAGCCACTTCTGCCGGCACGCGAGAGGTCACCCGGAAGAGCCCCACTGTGCATGCGCGTCCGCCCACTAGCCAGCTGATTCCTGGGTATCTGCCGTGCATGCGCGGGGGAAGATGCGTGCGTGGGAGATGCGTGTACATGTGCAATGGCATGCAGCATGTGGGGGGTTGCATGCACATGTGCAGAGGTGTGCAGTGCAGGGGTCATGCACGCATGCACAGGGGGGCGGGGGGAGTCACACACGCATTGCATCATGGGGGCAGGCACGCATGCAGGCACACTTTGGGCACACAACGTGGAAAATGTTAGCCATCACTGGTCTATATCAACCTTTTGTCCTATCATCATGACATCTGACTCAGAAGCACACCACCTATTTCTGAAGAGATTTTAACTTAGTATTCGTTTTTTTCTCCAGACTGCCTTTGTGACATTATTTCTCCACTCTGCCTTTGTGAAGGCCGATGTCTATGTTCCATCGTGAGAGAATAATCCATTGTGGTGTTATAGCTCTTTTGGTGTGTTTGGAAATCCAGCTGTATTCAACTAAAGGTCTCCACAAGGGAATAAAAAAAAAAAGATGGCACCCATGGAACTACCCCTTATTTACAATAGTGCTGCTTTGACTTTTTTGGCCCTCTTCCCACCCCGTGTCTCTGTGCTCTGCAGTTTTATCTCATCTGAGGACAATAACAGGATGATGGAAAGAGAAGGAAATAAAAAAGCAAACAAGACCATGCACAGCATAATTAGGGCCAGGAAAGTTGCTGCAAAGTATGCACAATTTTATTTTAATTTTAATTTTTTGCTTCAGAACAAATTTGAATATTTTTAGGAAATTATTAGTTAAGCATCAATCCTGCAAGATTTGACCAATGATTGAGAAAAAGATTAGGCAATCTTATTGTGTGCCAACTTCAGAGTGGCCTTAGAGTACAGTAGCCTTCCACAACCCTGCAGTGGCCCTCCAGATGTGTAGATTACAGCTCTCTATTGACTGAGAAGTTTGGCACCTCTGGAAGGCTTCAAGCTGGGGAATATGTCAAGTATGCAGTATGTTGAATATCAGTTGAATATGAACAATTTTGCAATGACTGCTGGTCACAGAGAATTACTTTGGCAGCAAACAGAGGAATATATTTTGCCAGAGTTGGTCTGTCCATCCCACTGGTTTCTTTATGCCCATTCATATTAGTTGTCCAAGTCTGACCATACTGTAAATGATAACAAGATAATTTTATATGTTGGAATAAATGACATTTGACTTTGCTGAGCAGAGTCATTTTTCACCTCTCTCCTTTAAGAGAACAAAAGGTGGGAAGACAAAACCTTATGGGATACACAATGTGGCAGGGTGAGGGAATTGTCATTAGGAAATATTTCCCTTCTGATCAGTACCTATTCCCCCTAGTACTTTTTATGTGAGGGCTATTGAGTGATTAGAGAAACCAACATATTTGTCTAAAGGCCACTTCAATATATTTTTGTTTTATGCTTTAATATTATCCACTACGAACTATGAAAACCAGCAAATAAATTCAACTCAAGACAGTGCAAGAATAGAAAAATGAATACAATTTTGCACAGAGAATTGCATCTACAGAAATGCATGGACTTTTCTAAACCAAATATGTCTCCAGAAGTCATTTTTTTTCAAGAACCATATTTTGGAACCATAAACTACCGATATTCATATGTATTTCTTTCTGTTCCGTGACCTCTGTCGAAGCATAGTTCAAATATGATTGTTTAAAATTACCTAGCCAGAGTTTATTTTTCCACTAATGCACTTTGTAAAGTGTTATAGTGTGTGTCAATTTTTCAAGTACGATAATTTATGGATCCCATCCTAATCAAGGCAAATACATAGACAGTTTTCTAAGTTTAAGAAGTACAACTTAAATCATCAGAATTTATATCACTATCACTGTTATCGTTGGAGCAGCTGAACACTATTTTGTCAGATCCTCTACCTGCAACTTTTCTCCACTGTGACTTTCATAAATAAACTCCCATGAGTCAAATGCTCAGGAAACCCCAAATGGCAAAAGTGTGAAACCTGTAGGAAATTCTTTGAATGTTTTACCAATTTTCATCTCTGTTGACTTTATGTGAATCATGTTTTACAAATGGAAAAGCTATTTTCATTAACAGCAGTGGCAACAGTGACAGCTACTGCAGGCATTCTCAGTTGCTTTCTTGATTACCAACAGTAGGAACTGTCAATTTAGGTCTGATTTGATGTTGTAGTCAAACAAATAATGTATACTTTCTAGAGCAGACATGGATTGCTTGCAGCTGTATATCAGCAACATCCAAAATACAATGTCCTCCCCTTTGATTAGATGTGACCCATGAAAGGGGGGGCATATAGTTCACGTGAAACCCCCCCCCAAATAGTTTCATGGAAGTGAAAAAACTGCTTTGCAATCTAAGTGAAAAGGGAAGAAAATTATGCTAAGTATTCCTGGCCAGACATGCTTAAAATACTTATTTGTAGTGTTCTGATCTAGATCATTGGTTCATGCCTTATAGCCTAGTTTTCCAGTTTTTAAAGACTTCTGATTTTTGAAGTATTCCATTATTTTACATAAAATGTGCAAATCTTGTACACCTTTAGCTAGAAGAATGTATTTCTGATATAAGTACAGATACTGATGAATAGTCATAATTGTTTAAATTCACATTCCATATTTTAGGAAATATACCACAGAATTAATGTTGTCATTAACATTAATATATGGCAGAGATACAAGTTATGATTTGTTCTTTGAGTTGCTATATGATATGTTAGCAAGTGGAAGTGGATAGCAAGCTACTGTATATGTTTGCAAATCAATAGGTTTTTTTTCTGTTTCCAATCATTTTCCCAAGATCAGTTGATTCAGAAAAAAGACAAGATTCAAGAATTCTTGATCTGTGTTGTGCGCACTTGTGTGAAAAATGTAGAGTAGCTTTCTGGGCTTCTTAATTCTAGATTGAGGCACTAAAAGGAACCTATGAGTTGGCAATAACACAGTATCTTCCAGTGGATGGATCAATCTACCAATCTACCCCCGTTATGTAAGAGAAATCCTCCCTGGGGATTTTGCCGCAGACAGGATGAAAACCCAGCCTATCCCAAACAGCCATTTTTTTAAAGCAAGTTTGTTTCTACTGTGAAATAAAATGTATCATGTAAGTATCTCTCCAGGCAACATGGAAACTGCTGTGGTCAAACAAAACCGGTGACCTGAGGTTTAAATATTTGGCACAAGCTTTCTTTCCCTGCCTCTGCATCGCTACTGCTATTACAGTGATCGCACGCTTGTTTTATCTTCCTTTGGTCAGGACTGTAAGCTGAGTTAAGACACAGGAAGAGAAATTTAAATGCAACGCCATTATACTATCAGAGGAGAAACCAGAGTGATTACATTTTAATTCATCAGTTCCAACTCTGTCACACTTAATCTTTGAATCTCTGAAAGGTACAAACTGAAAAGAATATTTGTAGCTCAGGATTGAACTGTGGAGTCTTTGATGCTGTCCAAGCTTGATTGTTTACTTGCAGACATTTCATTACCCAACTAGGTAACATCATCAGTGCTAGAATGATTATGATAGTCTTACCTTGTTACCTGCAAGAAAACAACCAAGGTTAGAGAGCACCATGGACTGCATGGTACAAACTGAACTTGTAAGAAGATACTATCCTGCTTTCTTTTGCTTCTGGTCACCTCAGAAGAATTACAAATTCTGCAAAAAAGGGCCTTTGGGACCTTTTCCTACTACATTTGGCTCGCTTAATTTTTCTCATAATATATACAATTCTCACTTTCATATAACAAAATGGGCAGAGGATGTTCTTGTATATAGACATATTGCGTATTTCAATATTCATTCTTTTAAAAAAATATTAAGGATGTTTGCATAGAATAAGAGACGAGAGAGAGAAAGAAAGGAAGATTAACTATATAAGTGACTTCTAACCTTTTCAAGAGATAATTATAATCTTATTATTCCGCCTCCCTCATAGATGCCATATTGCGACAACCCCTCATATATTCCAAGTCTCTCTTAATCTTCAAATCCAAAAATCATCGTTTAATTTCTTCATACTTTCAGCAAAAAGTCCATGTAAAGTTTCCAGAACTTTTCAGAAAAGTTTTTGGTTTTTTCTCTGAAATTTCTTGCCATTTCTGCAATTCCTTATAACATATCATTCCACCAGCATTTTCACATCTTAAAATTTCTCCATTCATTTTATCTGCAATAAACATTACACCAAGGTAGATACATTTGTCTTAGAACATAGTACGTAGACTAATCGGGTTGGAAGGCACCTTGGAAGTTTGTGGTCCAAACTCCTATCCATTCTGGACAAATGGAGGTCTTGTAGTCCAACCTATTGTACCATTCTGGACAAATGGTTTTCCGGTCTCTTCTTGAAAACCTCCAGTGATGAAGCACCCACAATTTTCAGAGGCAAACTTATTAATTGTTCTCACTGTCAGGAAATTTCTCCTTAGTTCTAGGTTGGATCTCTTTTTAAATGATCTTCCATCCATTACTCCTTGTCCTCAGGAGTTTTGGAGAATTAGTTGCTTCCTTCTTCTCTGGTGACAATTCCTCAATATTGGAAGACTGCTAGCATGTCAACCCCAGTCCTTCTCTTCATTCAACTAGACATACCTCGTTCCCTCAATTGTTCATCATATGGTTTAGCTTCCAGACCTTTATGTTGCTCCTTTCTGCACTCTTCCTAAAGTCTTAACATCTTTTTGGTATCCAATTCTGGTCACCATGATCTTCTTACTATCATTTTTATGATGTATATATAACTTGCAAATGCACATTCAATGCAAATCATTTGGATTTGCAGCTCCAAAACAAGATCACTTACATATAAAAGTACAGATGTTTTGACATTCCCTCCCACAGACCTGAAATGTAAGCATCCCTTATATGTGTATCTTTATACTCAATCATAAATGCCTTAAACAGTCAGTGGTACATCATGCTTTCTTGTCTTATTCTCTGATCAGTGTTAAATCATTCCCTAAGCATTCCAATTATTCTCACATATTTTACTTCCAGCATGTACCATTCTTATTGCATTCAGCAAGCAACTTTCAACTTCATCTTTGTTCAAAACACGCAATAATTCAATCCTATTCACTTTATGTTTTCCTTAAATCTACAAAATACTGTAAACTTTATTTCTCACATTCATGCATTGCTCAAATATTTTCTAAAGAACAAATATTCGATCTGCACAGCCTCAGCTAAGCATAAAAATGACTTCACTTCCCAAATGTTGCTCATTGTCACTTCTCATAACCTTTTAATCAGAATTCTGTCAAAGACTTTTCTGGGCAATTTAATTTCCCTGTAGATTTTCATTTCCTCTTGCTACCTTTCAATTGTTCTCATACGAGAATAACAGCATTTTTCCAATTGCTAGACACAAACGTCACCCTCACCCACATAGTAAAGATGATGTTTAGCCATTCCAAATGCATATTTTAAGATTTCCCATTTCTATCATTTCTACCTGTATCTTACCCTTTTTCCACATTCTCACAGCATTTATTTTCTTTTCATACTTTTTATCCTTTGAGTATGAGTGTTTGTAGCATTTGGTTCAATTCTATAGCCATGCTTCGCTATGAAACTATGTGGTCAAGCTTAGTTTTGGGGGAGGAAAATAAGGAAAAAAATTGTGCCTCTGGCTACCAGCATCGATTGGTATTCATCTGGCTAGTGTCCTGTCAGTGTGTGAGACAGTTGAGGGCTGTTTGAAACAGTATTTGCTGTGTGAGCAAGGAGATAGCAAGGAGCCTGGGCGTGGCTTAGCTCAAGTGTTCTGTACTAGAGCTGCTTGGTGCTGTGAAACTAAAACTGAAACTGAAATTCCTCTCCTCTGTTTGTGTTTTGCATTTGGAACAGATTTCTTTTCAGGTGGGGAGGGGGAGTAGAACTCCTTAGCGTCAGAGTGTGTTAATAATACTATACGAAATGGTCATTTCGAAAAATCCTTACTTAGTGAGCACTTAGAAGCCAAGAGGAACATACATGCCAAATTTCAAGTTTTAGGCTTTACGGTTCTGGAGATTTTGTGATAATGCGTGAGTGGTATTTCGCTTTTATATATACAGATTTCCTTTTGTGTGCCTTTGAGCAGTCTTGACTCCTGGCAGCTGCCTGGACAAGACCCTGCAGTTTTTTAGCAAGATTTTCCAGGTATGGTTTACCATTGCCTTCTTTCTAGGGCTGAGAGATAGTGACTGGCCAGGTGGCTTTGTGCCTTAGGCAAAACTAGACTTCACAATATCCTTATCTCTAGCTGATGACTTAGCCACTACATCAGGAATGTCAAACTCAAGGCCTGCGGGTACTTAGATCTGGCCTGTGGAGTCTCCCTGGAAACAGCGAAGGACCAGCCCACAGTGCCTCTGCCAGTGAAAACGGAGCTCAGGAGGGCTGTGTGTGGCTCCCCTGGGCTCCATTTTCGGCTGTGACGGCCTCCTGCATCCCTCTGCCAGTGAAAATGGAGCTCCCCAGGGCTGCAGGAGGGTCCCCCCAGCCCCCTAGGTGCCCCTGAAATGAGTGATGTTGAGCTGGCCATGCCCACACTGATCACACGCACACTGGCCACATACCCCCCCCCGAGGTCAAACACAATGCTGATGCGGCCCTCAATGAAATCGAGTTTGATACTGTACTACAGTATTGCATTCTGGCTCTCCCATAGTATTTCCCATAAAAATCTCTAAAATATTTCTTCTGGGGTTCCTTCACTTCAGTCATGCTTTAGTAGCCATTAACTTATCTGGATTTCTGTGCACTAAAGAGAAGAAGCATGTGCTCTTCACTGAACCATTTATTTATTAGGCTACATTTTCTAATTTGATTCTCTCCAGCTAGGTCAGGGCTACTGATCTAAGCGTTCCTAGTTAGGCAGTAGAAATGTAAAGGAGGGAGCTAAAATATCACTTTAACCAAGTGTTGAAAAGGCATGCTGGCAATTTTCCCCAAAAGCACAATTTGTAATTTGTAAAAAAAATATATCACAGACTCCTGGAGACAGACGGTCAAGACTGTCTCTTATAAATAGGACAGCTGCAGCAAAAGGTTAAAAAAAAACCTTGGGACTGGAGTGAGGAACCAAACTATCAATGTCCCAGCTCAGAAATCTCTACTAATCTTCATTAAAGCATCATGCTGCCTTCTTCACCATCTCACTTCAACATATTGCAACTGTGGGGTTAACTCGGGGACCCAGCCTCCCCCGCCCCTACTCCATTAGTTGGCAATAATAAATCCAAACAATTTGCCATCTGTTCAAGCAAAATATAATGTGGTGAGCAGTCTCTGTTTTCCTTGAGTGTGAGGGACACATTCTTTTGGAATGATTCCACACAAAGCCCTTGTTAAAGGGAAACAGAAATAACTCTCTGTGTTGTATTTATTTCACAGATGGAAAGTTGGTTGGGCTTGAGCTGCTCTTAAATTTTTGCCTAGCAACTCTCTTGTGGGAAATACACTTTACAACAAGGGTGTCAAACTCGATTTCATTGAGGGCTGCATCAGGGTTGTGTTTGACCTCGGGGTGGAGGCAGGGTATGTGGCCACTGTGGGTGTGATCAGTTTGGACACGGTCAGCTCAACATCACTCATGTCAGGGGCACCTCAAACTTGATTTCATTGAGGGCCACATCAGGGTTGTGTTTGACTTTGAGGGGGCAGGGTGGCATGGCCAAGGTGGGCAGGGCCAGCTCAACATCCCTCGGGTCGGGGGCACCAGTGGTGGCCTGAGTGCCCTGGCAGCGAAAATGGGCTATTGTGATGGCCTCCTGCAACTCTCTGCCAGCGAAAACAGAGCCCACCTGAGCTCCATTTTTGCTGGCCAAGGCACTGCGGGCCGGTCCTTCGCTGTTTCCAGGGTGGCCCCACTGGCCAGATCTAAGCACCCCGCAGGCCGGATCCTGCCCCCAGGCCTTGAGTTTGACACTCCTGCTTTACAAGAACTGTACAAATGAACAACAATCACCTTGAAACTTCTCCCCAAAAAGACATTAGAAATTATATCTCTGCAATTTGGGTAACTGCAATACCTAGGCATTTCTCCCCTCACCTTTATACCCCAACTGTTTGTTTTATTAATTGTCTCATGCTGCCAGCCCTTTAGGGCGAGAAACAATTTGTGCTGCCATTTGACAAACAGTGGGCCGTTCATTGTTATAAAGAATAACACTCAAACTATTCTACATTCAAACTATAAGGAAATACCATCAATGACTAAAGTTTTGCCCAGTACTTAGAAATAGTTAGAAATATGTTTTTCTACCATGTATTCTATAATTAGGAAATTTTGCAAAGAGTACAGGTAGTCCTCAATTTACAACAATTCATTTAGTTCCAATTTACAATGGCACTGAAAAAAGTGACTGATGAATTTTGTTCACACTTATTGTCTTTGCAGCATCCCCATGCTCACGTGATCAAAATTCAGACGCTTAGCAACTGACTCATATTTATGATGGTTGCAGTGTCCCGGGGTTATGTGGTCATTTTTTTTTTTTTTACTTTCTGACAAACAAAGTCAATAGGAAAGCTGGATTCACTTTACAACCATGTTACTAACTTAACAACTGCAGTGATTTACTTAACAACTGTGGTAAGTCATAAAATCATAAAGACAAAATCCACTTAACAAATGTTTCAGTTAGCAACAGAAATGTTGTGGCCATAAGTTAAGGACTACCTGTATAAGCAATTGCAGTAGATGAAGAGAGGAAAGAAGGAAAACAGAGGGAGGGGAAAAAAAGACATGACACAATCTATTTGCATATCCTCAAGGACAGAGAATTGTCTATGGAAGTTTAAGCATCCTTGCTATCATTTGGAGAATGGTATGTGTTTCTCTTATTTAATCCAAGAAGAATTTTGATTTCTATTAAATCAGATTGTGTTTACATCTGGGATGATTACCTTTCTGAAATTACCTTTCAGTAAAGCCATGCTTACCAAAAGTACTTAATTACTGCAGGAATGATGTGCAACTCATTCTCTGTATAAATCAAGGATTATCACATGATCTGTTGCAGGTTGAGCACAACCCTGGCAATACTAAATGGCTTTAGCTGTTTGGCACCACCACCACCACCTCTCTCTCTCTCTCTCTCTCTCTCACACACACACACACACACATACCCCAGGCCAATTTAACTCTTGTAAAGTGGGCATTCCTATAGACTGACTCTCCAGTGTGAACTGGGATTCCCCAAAGAGCTGGTGGCAGCCATGGCCAGGAGTGCTTTGATTGAGTTCATCTTGGATGCAGGTTGTGTATGTTCCTGGACCAGGAAGCTTTTGTTCAGTTACTCACTTCCTTGATGGATTAGTGCAATGTGCTCTGCACAGGGCTGTCCTTGATGACTATTTGGAAGTTTCATCTGTGAATGCAGAATTATGTGCAGCCTTGGATGCTTTTCATCCATATAATACACTGTGCTACACAAGTTGTATTGGCTGCTTGTATGCTTTCCTGTGGAATTCAAGGGGTTGGTTATCATCTTTAAAGTCCTACATGGCTGGAGGTCAGGCTACTTGTGGGCTACAGATTTCTTCCTGTTCCACCTGATCCAACAGAACGGGCAGATGGATGAGAAAAAGAAGATCAGTGCACACTTCAGTGGAGAAATAGAGCCGGTGCAAAGTCCATGTCAACAGAAAGATAGGCAGGACCATCAAGTAGGTGTTGGGCAACAACGGCAGGGAAGAAAGGCAAAAGAAAGAGTGGGGAAGGATCAAATGAACAGGGCAGCCACACTTGGAAGAAAGTGCAATGGCCATTAATAGAAGACACGGAGAATGGGGGAAGAAAGGAGCTGGGATGATTGGTGGGAAGGCGGATGCACAGACCAAGTAGAGGAAAGCAGAGAGTGGTCGTGTGCACCAGACTTACTCTACTTGCCCCTTAAGGTTTTGGCTCAACCAAAACCCCAAATCAATCAAAATTATCTGAGTTTTGCTTTTGGCAGGATCATTATGTGGCTTGAACAGTTTGGGTGAAGTTCAAAGGCGCAGTGCTTTTGTTCTATAGTTAGAGCAAAATTCCTTTTTCCATTTTTGCACATTCCTATACTCTGTAGTGAAATAGGATCCTTTCAGTGAACTGGAGAAAGATGAGCTGCCCAATATCTTAAAAGCAAAAAAGAACACAAAAGGAACAGAAGCAGCAGCTATTTAAAGCATGAAGCTTATGCTACTACAGACAAACAATTGTAGCAGTAAAGCCATGCAACAATTCAAATTTGAATGGAAAACAGGTGATTCAGAGCTTATGTGGGCATACACATCATACTTCATGGAAAGAAGCTGAACATTTTCGTGGCTGTGCCATGATTTCAGGAAAAGATGCTTTGATTTAAGAAGATGCTGGTAGGTGTGAAGTATGCACCCAAATGCACAATGAATCACCTTTTTACCTTCAAGTCTGAATTGCTGCCCAGTCCTAGTTTATATGTTTAATTATAATAAATATGCTGTTTCTATTATTAAGCAAAAGTCGCAGGCCATCTTATCAACTATATTGCTATAAAATACCTAAAAACAAAATAAATCACATTACAGTGCAGCAAAATTTATTAACCCAGTTTATAACTGAAAACTTGTCAGGATATTTAAAAAAAAATCTCACCTGCTTTCTTTTTCCTTTCTTCTTAAGTAGCACCATTGAGCACCTTCTGTGGATATGATAAAAGTGAAGGAATATTGATGCTCTTATACCAATGATGTAAGGTCAAACCTGAACTCTTACTTCTGTCCACTCAAATTCCCTGTTATTTTACTAGAGATATAATTTTGATCCCACAAGGCATGATCTCTAGTTTAGATCTAATGATCTTCAAGAAAAAGACACTTTTGGCACTTTAGAACAGGGGTTGCCAACCTTTTGGATCTCAGGGACCACCAAACTCATACTTTTAAATCCCGAGGACCACTAATATGAATTTTTTTAAAGCTAATATATTTAATATAATTTTTATGTTAAATATAAATTTTATACATACGTATACATATACATACATACATACATACATACATACATACATACATATACACATATGCACACACATACAAACAAAATACACACGCACGCACACACATTTAATTATAACAAAAATGTAAATGCTTAATAATAACAAAATAAAACATTCTGGGCTGGAAGCCTCCCCCCACCTGGCACCTTCCAAAGAGACAGAAGAGCAGGCGGGGTATGTGTGTGTGTCTGAGCTGAGGGGCCTCGGGGCCACTGCTGCTGGGAGAAGCAGAGGCAGAAAAGGGGGCTTTGCTCTCCTTGGGGGGCAGCGCCCCTTGGCTGCCACTCCAGGGGCTTCTCAGCAGGCATCTGCCTGCAGAAGGACTGCCGCTCTTGGTGATTAATTGGGGGTGAGGGGGAGAGAGAAAGCACCTCTCGCATTACCAGGGAAGGAAAGGAGATGAAACAAAGCTCACTCTTTCACTGAGACCTACAAAACCCCAATCTACCGTTTTCCAGGAGTTCTTCGAAATCATCAAATGCTCCCACTTGCAGTTCTCATGCCTCCCGGCTCAGGTCCCTGAGATGCATGCTCCCACACACGGTGGTGGTGGCAACAACAGTCCCCTCCCCCCAGTGCCCGCTGTCAGCTCTCCCCATTAGTTTTCTAGCTTTGAATTGCTCCCGGCTCTCTCTCTTTCCTCCCCTCCGCCCATGTGCAATGGAAAGGAAAGGGAGACGGAGCCATACACAGCTCTCCCCTTTTCCAGCCCTTGCTGTCTCTCCCAACATCGAAGCCTCGGAAACGCAGGCAAAGCCGCCACACCGGTAACGTCCTGAGTTGCTTGCTTCTCCACTACTGCCTCCTCCTCCTCCTCCAGCACTACTTCCTTCTCTGGGTAGGGCGATTCTTAACTAACCAAGCATGCTAAGACAACTCAGGACGCTACCGCTGTGGCGGCTTTGCCTGCGTTTCCGAGGCTTTGATGTTGGGAGAGGCAGCAAGGGCTGGAAAAGGGGAGAGCTGTGTATGGCTCCTTCTCCCTTTCCTTTCCTGCCTGCACATGGGCTGGGGGGAGGAAAGAGAGAGAGCCGGGAGCAATTCAAAACTAGAGAACTAATGGTAAAGAGCTGACAGCGGGTGCCGGGGGAAGGGACATCTATTGCCACTGCTGCCGGGTGTAGGAGCTGGTTGGCGCGTGCATCTCAGGGACCTGACTCCGGGGTCCCTCAGAGAGCTGGGAGGCACAAGAACTGCACGGCCCAGATTAATTGCTTTTGGGGGCCATTTCTTCTGCAGCCCACCAAAAATTTTCCATGGCCCACCAGTGGGCCGCGGCCCACTGGTTGGTGACCGCTGCTTTAGAAGATATTTGCTTGGTGCTTAAAGTCTGAAGCTGAATCTTATCGTTCTCTTCTGAGTTGCTGTTGGCACTTGCTAGTTGCTGACTCTGATGAAATACAGATTGGCAACTGCAGTGCCACAGGTTATGACCTAGCTTTTGATAGATGCTGCAGCACTTAAACCTCAAGAAATATTTTTCTCTGGGTATGTTTCCTCTATTAAAGTCATCTGCATTTCAAATCAAGAAATGATTAGACATTAGCTTGAGAATAACGACATAACAAGGAAGCCAGTAAATTCTAAAGTCACTAAATTAATTACTAATTTTAAAGTTTATTGTAAATAAATAATAACAGAATACGAACAAGTGTTGTAAGACAACCAAATTAACAATAGTAGAACTTCACGTTGCAAGGGCAACAGGTATGTGTCCAAGTGTGTGTGTGTGTGTGTGTGTGTGTGTGTCCAAAATGTTAAGGTAGAGAGAGAGAGCTTCAATTATATAATCACAGCTGCTGAGTTTTTGACATCCACCTATGGACATCCCTGTATGGGCCTGAATATTATAAATGCGTATGTGTGCCTATATAAACTTTATTAGCTAAGAGCTTGTTTTTATAGCTATAGTTAAAAACCTGCCTGTTTCCACTATAATTTTCAGATTTTAAGCTGTGAATAACAGTTTAATAGATCCAGAAATCTCTCGTACTGGTCTTGATTTAAAAATAGAACAAATTACATTCTGCCTAAAACTCATAAAAATGTAAAGTGCTAAAATATTTAGGAACTGAAAAATGTAATTGTATTCATTCCAAAGGTCAGGGTGGAGATTTGACGCTAGTTTTTTTTACTGAGTTGTCCCATGGTTTTTCTTCATTATCATAACTTGCTGATGTCATACCTCTAGAAAGCATATGTTTGGGTTCAACGCCAATCTATTCTATCTTTGGAATCACCTGTTCAAACAATATCTATACAAGAATTTTTTTTTCAGAATTTTTCATAGTAAAATTTGTTTTTTTAAAACATAGAAGGAAACAAATGTAATTGTAGACACAGAAAGTCATCGGAAAAATTGAACATCAAAATAATGCACGAGTAATTCTGGGTGGGGATACTTTTGAGTCAATGTAGGCTTCTGGTGACAACCTGGGCCAGTTCCCTGTAGTTTTCTAGGAAAAGTTTTTTCAGAAATGGTTTGCCATTGCCTACTTTCTAGAGAGTGACTGGCCCAAAATCACACAGTTGGCATTGTGCCAAAGGTGTGACTAGCATGTAGCCTCCCAGCTTCTAACTGCTTCCTTTATCCATTACACCAAATTGGCAAAAATTATACCATATTAATTCTATATTTTGCAGACCATTTTGATGAAATTACAAACAGATTAGCAGATATATATATTTTTGAAAACAATTTTATTGATTTTTTAAAGACAAACAAAACAGACAAAACATATAAACATCCAACTTTCTTTCATAAATATACAAACAGTGTATCAGTTGGTTTACCAATTTTTTGTGCATCCATTTCATGGTCTCAATTACAATTACATTACATAATATCTCATATTGTCAATCAGAAATTATATACCCTAGTATCACTATTAAACAATCATTTGACCATGATTTTATTCATTCATACTTTGCGAGATAACTATAGTTTACTTAATTTATTCTATAACAAATCATATAATCATACCAAATCTATCCTAATAACATTTTTATAAATATCAAAAAAGAAAAGAAATAGATCTTTATATATTCATTATTTTCTAAAATTCTAAATATTCTATTATTGTATTTTATTATCTAACCATTGATAGAAAAGGTCCCAAATTTTATAGAATTGTTTATCCTCTTGTTCTCTAATTTCAAATGTCAAATGTCAGATTAGCAGATATTTTGTGTGTACCAACTTTGTGGCTGTGCCATAATTGTAGTAGATCAGATGGTCCAAATGATTCTGCTATTGATTTACCAAATATTTTTCCTAAATGGAAGCAATGTAAGAAATTGATAGCAATAGCAGCAGCACTTAGGCTTAAATACCACTTCACAGTGCTTTACAGCACTCTCTAAGCTGTTTACAGAGTCAGCATATTGTCCCCAACAATCTGAGTCCTCATTTTACCAACCTTGGAAGGATGGTGCCACCACAGCTCTGAAGTAATTACTTTTGTAATTTGCCAAGTTAGTTACTTCAAAAAACAAATTAAAAATAAAATATATTTTTAATTGAATTCATGGTATTTAAGTGTGGGAAATTGCTTTGGTAGAAAAATTGATCCAGCAATAAAAGCTAAAAAAATGTTAATACAAAAGAAAGATTAATTTAGATCTGATTGCCATGCATTGGCTACAGTAACAATATTTTCTCTAATTGATTGTTTTAATTTGCACAAATACTATTCTAGATGAAAAAATATTGAATATGGATGTTTAAAATGTTTTTTTTCCTACTGTTTAGATGGCACATGATCTGTCATTTATTATATACGCATATATAAACATACTCAGCCCAAGCTTTATTTTTAACTATTTTTAGTTTTTTTCAAATATACAATAATTTCAATTAATAATTTTGCCCTGCAAAGAAAAGGATACATTTTAAAGCTTAAGATCTAAGAAACAATGACAATATTTTCTATTTTAATATTGATAACATGAAGACTACCATATGCTTTTTTTTCATAGATACAGTTTATGTCATTTGCCACTCTTAACATGGAGTAGAATTAGGAATTATATTGACATTTGTAACTTTTGTACCCAAACACCTTCTAATTATTGGAAGCTGCCAATTTTTGGTAGGTGGCAATCTATTAAGTTTCATAAGTAAACAAATAAATTAAAATCAAGTGCTGTTCATATATGCTTTTGATTTATTTTGCTCTATGGATAGAGAAATTAGGGGACATAAAAGCAAAGAGGAAAAGGTTAGCAACTTTCTCATTTGTTTTCAAATGTTAACAGGTGTTTTTTTTGATGTTTAAGAATAAAGAGAAAGAAAAGTGAAAGGACTATAGTTGCTTTACACCAGGGATGACAAATTCATGACGTCATGGTCGTCACATGACTTATCGCAACTTTCCCCCCTTTGCTAAACCGGAGTGGGCGTGGCTAGTGTGCAACGCATCCGGCCCATGGGCTGCGAGTTTGACATCCCTGCTTTACACCATAGTTTGTGGGCAGTTTTAAACATTTAAGGTTTCTGTCCTATATATATAAGTTGTGAATCTTTTCCTTCTGAAGCATGTTACTACAGGTTGTTAACTTGCCCATGAATAACAATTACTATCATAGCACAATTCAGGGAAAATTTTTTCCTACTTCCTGGTATACAACACCGAGTGACCCTAGGGGACTAAGGGGGTTCTAAAGGGTGTAAATCAACATGCAATTTAGCTGCTTACTCCTAAGGAAGCAAGTTAAGGTACATTGATTTGACTAATTGCATTGATACTACAAGGTCCCAAAGGTAAGTGATTATGTCAGATCTTTTTGCTTCCAGCTGAGCCACTTTGTAACTCATGTCATATAAATTACCGCACTTTCTATGCGATTTACTATGCAATTAATTGAGCTATATCACCAATTATTCTGCTAATACCAGGCATCTCTGCAAAATGAGATGGCCAGGAAAGGCTCTTTGTGAATGGGACCCAGAGCTCTCTGATCTGTAGATTTGTAGCAAGGTATTTTTTGCTATGAGTGATTGGAAGGACAGATTACTTGCTTCGTAGATAGGATGGTGTCCACTAGTCAGCCACATTTGGAAACTGTTTTCTTCTATTCCAGAAACACAACCTTATGGCAGCTATCAGATATGGTCTGCAAAAATCTGGATGGCAGCAATGACACCCTTATGCAACTCTTTGAGTTCTTCTAGTGGTCATCTGGAATTTTGCAAGCCAGACGTGGTAACCTAGCCTTAGGAACATTCTACAAGCCAAATGTCCAGCAGATGGATTATATAAAATGTTCTTTTTAGCAGGCAGATATGTAAAAGTATTCATATAAACTACTCTGAAATTGAATTCGTAAGACTGGTCTGTTTTATTACTGGCTTTGCAGGGCAGATTTGTGCTCTAGCATTTTAATATATCCAGAATTTTAATAGGAAACCTGGATATAAATTCACTGCCTTGTTTACAGAGTGACGATTAGTTGCTTAGTTGTGGAACCCTCCCTTTTCTCAGGAAAAATGATCTCTGTGTTCAGAGTAGTGCAATTTTCTCAGCAGAGGTTGTGTGCAAAATCATATGGCCTTTTCATGAAGTGCCACAGAAGAAAAACGGCCTCTCCCAAAAGCCTCATCCTGCTGTAGGTTTTTTGCTACGAGAAGAGAGAAAAAGTCAAACCATGGGGCCTCGCAAATATTTTCACAATAGAGTAGGGATTTTGGAAAAATTGATAATAGATGATTGGAAATAGATGAGAGTTAGTCAGACTATGTATCTGCTGGTAGCAAAAAAAAATATCTACCTGCTGCTAAACTGCTATAAATTCATTAAAATTCACGATAAACCTCTTATATGTCTATATGCCAAAGCTGTAGTTCAAAGAATATACGAATGTGATGAGTGGGTGACGTGTTTTACGTGGTCTATTTATTGCTCTTAATGTGTTTCTAAATTTTCTGTTGCATTCTACTAAATTTTTTCTACACTGTGTACTATTTGGGGATGCTTGAATAGGAGTACTGATCATGCTCTGTACTAAATATTCAATATTGACGTGAAGGAATTTCTGAAAGTTTAGATCCATTTATATAGGTTATTTATAGGTTATTGAGCAGCTCAGCTGAAGTCTACTAGCAGGAGGTTGACCTCCAAACCAATTCTGTTACTGTTTCCTGTTTTTTAATTTGACTCTATAATTCAGAAGAAAACTGAACATCTAGGAAAAGAAATTTTGGGGAAACAATTAGTGGGACCAGGTTTGCACAAGTTGTAGCTCTCCCTCCTGTCATTTCTGCCCCCTACTTATAGATTTGGCTCTACTTTTGTGATCAGTAGAAATCTGTCTTTTTTTAAAAAAAAAAAAGTTCTTGGGGAAAAAAAGTCTGTTTGATAAGGAGGGAAACCACTGCCTGCTGTCAAACTGCAGTGTTCTCAAAGTAATGTGCAAAATAGAATGCATGCAAAGCAAAATAGATATGATCTCCTTCTTGACCCCAATCTTGAAACTTGGCAAAGACATCAGAACTCCAAAGCTAACCCATTTTCTACTTTTCTTTTGTTCTGCGGTTACCTGTGATGCTTGCAGTGCAGTCAGATCAAACAGCTGATTAAGCTTTTTCACAGCTTGGCCTCTGTACATTTGACCTACTGAGACAAAGCAGAGGCCCAATGCTATTTCCACAGGCTGGATTAATCAACATGACTCAGGCACTCAGCAAAAGGAAAAAGATCTAGTGGGGATTCCAATTCTACTTTAGTTGAAATTGGTTTTTTTGATCAATTGAGTTTATTGTTTTAACCTTAGACATTGCGGTCTGGACTACGGAAGTGTTGTTTTAATTTTGCATAACTCCCAGAATCTGTTGGGTGGGTGGCCAAATAAGAAAGAAACAAACAAATAAACTTAGAATTGTGTAGTTTGCAGCATCTATAGAATTAGCTTCTTCAAGCAAGAAGCTCAAGAAATTGAATAAACTTTGAAAAGGGACCCAAGGTTGTAACTCATAGTGCTACTTCAAGTCTAGCAACTGTTCTGCCAGTAAATAAAATCTGAATCTCATGCCCATAAATTCCCAAATTTGTACAAAAGATTGGAGATATTCCAGAGCAGACTAGGGTAATCTTTTGGACCTCAGGGACCACCAGCCTTTTGGACCTCAGGGACCACCAAACTCGTAATTTTAAATCCCATGAACCAGAGACCCTGGGAAAATCCCAAAAACAGGAAAATTCCCCACCCCATTTTCCTGCCGATTGATCATTCTTTATTTGGGATTGCAGGATACCGATTGATCATTCTTTATTTGGGATTGCAGGATACAGCTCCGTTCTCAGGGGAGTGGGAAAGAAAGAGAGAGACTTTTGGCTTCATGCAAGGAAAGCAGCAGAAGCAGCAGAAGTCTTTCTCTCCCCCCAAACTCTGCCAGAAATGAGTCTTTGTGAGACTTTGTGAGACTGGCGCAGCCTCTTTGAGCAGGATGCCTTGCAGGGTCCCAAAGACTCATTTCTAGCAGAGTTTGGGGGAGAGAAAGAAAGACTTTTCCTGCTTTCCTTGCATGCAGCCAAAAGCAGAAGAAGAAAGAAGTGGAAAGAAGCAGCCCGGTGGCCAGGCGAGGCCCGTGGGGCGAGTGGGGCAAGTTTTCCCCTCCACCCTTTCCCCCCTCCCCTTACTACCTCATGTTGTTCACAATGCAAGCAACGCAAGCCTTGTGTTTCCGCGCAGCCTGGATTAATTGCTTTTGAGGGGGTGCTTTTGGGGTGACATTTCTCTGTAGACCACCAAAATTTTCTCATGGACCACCAGTGGTCCCCGGCTCACTGGTTGGCGACCACTGGACTAGGGTATGCACTAGTGGTGGGATTCAAATTTTTTACTACTGGTTCTGTGGGCGTGGCTTGATGGGTGTGGCAGGGAAAGGATATTGTAAAATCTCTAGTCAGAGGTGGTGTTTGCTGGTTCTCTGAACTACTCAAAATTTCCGCTACTGGTTCTCCAGAACTGGTCAGAACCTGTTGAATACCACCTCTGGTATGTACACAGGGAGGTGCCAAGCAAGAGACTAGTAAGGTATCTTATTCCTTGGGCTGAAATCTGCTTAACTGATGCTAGAAGTAATTTTGTGTTTGATTTACTTGAAAAATTAGATTTATGCTACAGTGTACATACAGGAAAAAAGTGGAGTGAACTACTAGTGTTTATTTATTCACTTCCTTATTAATTTTAATACTATCTAATAGCTGCAATTATTTTGCAGATGTGCCTCTTTCAAAGTCTAGATTAGAGCATAGTTTTAAAAGGCCAGAAATCCACCTCAAAGTAAAACGGTTAAAGAATAAGCAGAACATAATACAACAGAAGTGCAACAATCTTTTTTAAGAACTGAAGGGATTTCACCTTTAGCCACTCTAACATGAATCAAGGGATTTTATAGCTCAGTGTATCATTAATACTTTAATATTTAAGTTATGGGGATCACTGTAATAATGAAGTTTTGTTTATTAACTTGATCATTTGGGGTGAACAGGGGAGAAGACTGTGCAATATAAATTAGGGCTGTACAGTACATAGATCAAGATTCAAAGGACAAAATGTGATTTGGATGTTCATAAATATGAACGTTAGGAGCTCTCATGAGCACATTATACCCACTTTGTCTTTTCTGGAGACTATGCATCAGATGCAGAAGACAGATACGTGAGCCCAGGGGGTGGGGGGAGGAAATGCAACATTTTTTAAATGTCCATTGTTCTTGAGAGAGACTGTATACTGTTAGAGTCAAGATGGCGGCCACAGTTGCATAATTGAAGTTCTGTTCCTTTTCCACATGTGTTGCACATACAATGTGTATAAAAGGTAAATAAGGAAAAGAATAGGTTATACAAAGAAGGGAATTACAGTAAAATCTTGGAGAGAAAGGTTTGATTAGAATATATAACTGCCAAGAGGAAGATGGGAAGATGAGATGAGATGATGAGAGAGAGAGAGAGAGAGAGAGAGAGAGAGAGAGAGAATTAAAAAAATCTATCTTCTTTTCTCTGTCTTTTTCTTTTTCACATTTACTTTACTCTCTCTCTGTGTGTGTGTGTGTGTGTGTGTGTGTATCTTATTATCTATGCAAAATCTACCATCAAGCTACCATCTTGGCTTTTTAAACACCTCAACACTCCTGCTAAAAACCTTCATTCATTCACTTCAAGTGGGAAGAGACCCATCACCTTCCTGACAGTGCCCATGGCAGCCAATGGAAAGTGAAATGATCCAGCAAACAAATATGCCAACATTTTGAACCCAGCAGGCAGTTCCCAAAGCCTGATTAAATAAATGCCTGATTCAGTCTGCAATCCTCTTACCTATCATTACCAAAACTATTCTTCCACATATATTCTGAATTAAATTCAGCATGCAAATTTAATTACTACTTAATATGCTCCAAACCTAATTACTGTATTTAAATTTTAAAAGTCATTTCCAAATTTATTACAAGCTTGGCTCCTGTTTTTGCTTTATGTCACAAACACAAACTGTTCCAGCTCAAGAGCAAATTGATAGTATATATTAGTATTATTTATTCTGGCTTAGATGCTAAGCACAGCTGGCCTTTCACCCCCACCCCCACCCAAATCTTGCTAAGAAGGAGATGGCATATGCTCTGTTTAACTCACCTCAATGAAAATCCATTCACAACAGAAGTGCAGCCATCATATCAAGTCCTCACAATAATAGAATCTGTGTTTCCTATTACTGCAAGTGTACTTATGGAGGATGAGGAGTCAACAAGTCAAGATGGCAACCTCAATCATACAGTCAAAGCTCCCCATGTAACACCGGGAGCATTCAAGAGCCTTTTCAAGTGGCTGTCAATCATCATGGTAGCAAGTTGTGAAATTGGAGGGTGGCGGTTTAAGAATGCTGTAAACAACTTTTAACTGTTATGTTAAAAGCTTCATGAGGAAGAGATTATGCGTTGAGGAGAGGAAGACATTTTACTGCATATTGAAATTGGATGTTTTGACTAACAGTAAAAGGAACCTACCAGATGTGATAGGAAACCCCTCCTATTTAAAACTGACCATTCCTGCGGGTTACAGAAGCATCACCAAAAGAGAATAAAAACATAGTAATGTGGATTTTTAGAAAAATGGTGCGCTTTCTTCATGTTGGAAATAGATGGAGAAAGTAGACACAAGCACTGGGTGAGAATCAGTAAGTTTCTGGCAGGCCACTGAAGATGCTCAGAAAACTTATCTGAGCCAGTCATAGACTGAATAGTTCTTTAGATGAAGATTTCTTTATTTGATTTATTCATTAAATTTACATGCTGTTTCAGTTCCTTGATAAGATGACTCTGGGCAACTCTCATGCCATCAAAGAGTAGATGGTCTCCTTACTATTTGTAAAAACGGCTTATTTGAGTCAAGCTTGATTTTCGTTGACCATATGGCCATATCAGTGTAGGTTCCTTGGACACAAATAGAATGGCTTCCGGGGCAGGTACTAATCAACTCCAAATGTACTTAGCTGCATTCAGAACAACCAATGTTAAATTCTGTCATCTATTTTGGTTTTTGAAATACTAGACTGTTTACTATCAAGCCAAATGCTGACCATCCTTTGAGATCCTCCCTCATTATCTTTCAGCTCCAAATCTCCAATAAGTAGGCATCATGGTTTACTGGTAACCATAATGTGGTTTTTCTTGCAATAACAGGGGGAGTTTAAAATATCACTCTCTGCAAATGGTGTCCCACCTGCTTTGCATCTGTGAACAAATCTAACTTTAGATAGAAAACAATCTTAAGTATTTTTAACTTGCTAATGATCCTCTTGCAGAGTTCCTATGGGGACTCACTAACACTTTCATTTGCTTAAGTTCTGGCCTGCTGTAACCTGCCCTCTGTGATAATCATCTCAAAATGCAATTTGATGAGAAAGTGGAAAGCAGCGAACTGCTTTGCTTGCAGCAGAAAAACTATTGCAACAAACTGAGTAAACAAAACAGATGCCTGACAAACTTGTAATACAACAAGATATGGAGTGTTCTTGTTAGATCTGGAGGAGTGGGCGCAATAACGGAGACGAGGCATCGGGTAGTGACTCAACTCTTTAATAGTGAATTCAGAACAGAGCGAAGTGCTTGGGCAGCAGCAGCTCTTTTATAGAGCTAGCCGCTGTCACAACAACCAATGAAATTGAATTAACCGCTCTAAAAGCGTCCAATCAGAGACGGCCCACTGTCAGCCAATCAGATCAGCCAAAGGCGGCCAATCACGATTCGCTTGTTCGCGGGCCAATCCGAAGTGCAGGATTACGAGCCTGCTACTGAAGTAAAACTAGTAGGGTTATTGATGAACGAGTTTGTTTAGTTCGTAACAGTTCTGGTGGGAATGTGCTCTACCCTTCTGATTTTGAAGTAGTAGGTTATTTTTAGACATGTTGTTGTTAACAGAGTATCTTGAGATAACATAAAACAGGCATATCCAACTCCCGGGTTGTGGCCTGTTCAGAAGCAGGCCACACAAGCAGTGGGCGAGTGAGCAAAATTCCACTTGCACAAACGGTGGGCACTCGCACTCCCACCGCTGCTTGTGCAAATGGAGCTGCACCAGTGGTGGGATTCATATTTTTTTTACTACCGGCTCTGTGGATGTGGCTTGGTGGGCATGGCAGGGGAAGAATACTGTAAAATCTCCAGTCAGAGGTGGTATTTGCTGGTTCTCCGAACTACTCAAAATTTCTGCTACCGGTTCTCCAGAACTGGTCAGAACCTGCTGAATTCCACCTCTGAGCTACGCACACAAGTGTGCTCGCCCGCTGCTTATGTCGAACCATCCCCTCTACCATCCCCTCTCTCCCCCCGCCACCATTGCCAGTCCTTAAAAGCTAGAAAGGTTGGGGACCACTGACATAGAAGATATATACATTTTGTAAAGTTCTAGAAACATCTCACCAAGCTTCCCAGAATAGCAATAGCACTTAGACTTATACACCACTTTACTTTACAGCCCTCTCTAAGTGGTTTACAGAGTCAGCATCTTGCCCCCAACAATTTGGGTGCTCAAATTGAATAATAATAAATAAGCGTAATTTGTGAATGCTCTATACTATTTTTACTTTTTTAAAATTTCCTCCTCCATGATCACACACGCTTGCGTTTGAATGTGTACCTTCCTTCAGAGAGTAATGTAGACTGAAATTATACTAATCCACCAGCCATTAACTTCTGCACTGATTCAGTTACATACCTAAGGAACATAAATTCAGAGTATTTGAAGCTAATCCTAGCTGAATCACTTGAAGTTGTAATCTGCGCAATACACCCACACAGAGAAATATATAACATTTTTATTACAGACAAACTGCCATTA
Organism: Notechis scutatus; assembly: GCF_049901735.1. Taxonomy (NCBI): domain Eukaryota; kingdom Metazoa; phylum Chordata; class Lepidosauria; order Squamata; family Elapidae; genus Notechis; species Notechis scutatus. The sequence goes on from NC_142009.1 coordinate 300,932,722, forward strand.
ACAATCTGATTGGGATTTGTTTTATTTATCCAGGCCTGCTACAGAAACTGGAGAGGAGGAGGAAGACAAAGGTCCCTCAAGTCAGCCTGTTGCTCTGAGGAATTGTTTTCACCTGCAGAGGAATAATATCCTTGAGAAGCTCATCAAAACCTGCCCAGTTTGGCTCCAGTTTGGTATCAGTCTGGAAAAGGCTTCTGACATCCTCTGCAAGGAACTATCGGGGGTACAGTTACGCTTCTTCAAATAACCCAGGTTTCAGGGACCAGATATTCTTTCTCCAACCTCGGTCTGATCCTGAATCAGATCTTTCAGCTCATCTGCATTTGCCCGATTGCTTTGTTTACCCGCTATGGAGCTGTCACTCCCTCCAATGTTCATAGGACTGGTTGTAAGATAGCACTGTAGGCATAAATAGTACAGACCAGCCTTAATCGGCTTGTCCCTCATCAGAATTCCCAACCAACATGGTCTGTCTCATCTAGAAGCATCAAGTTGGGGAATGCAGGATAGCATGAAAGCATCAGGAATGACAGGTTGCTGTTGTTTACTAGCCTCTCCAGGTGGGCTATTCAGAGCCAGATGCAGCATATGATTAATTCATTTGATTTATTTAAAAATTCATATGCAGCTCTTTTCAAACAACTTTTTTTCCACAGGACAATGTAAAAAAACATTTTAGAAACTAATATCTGCTTCTGAATACGTGCTTAGCTCAAGAATTTCTTCTGTTTGGCACAAAAGGATTGAATTTTTCTTATTATAACAATCATATTTTGTCCGAGGAAGGGGGACTTTTAATTATTGATAACAAAGGATTGCAATTTCATGAATGAATGTGGATTGAATACAAAAGTTGAATGCAAAAGTATGTTGGGGTGCTTTGGTCATGAATGAGCATGAGAATGACTGAGGACCGAGTCTTTCTCTTCTCTCCTAACTTTAATTTCTCTGACTATTTCTCACTTTTCCTTTGCTTTATATAATGTAGCTTATCCAAAAAAATATTGTGTAATGCATATCTAGTGAAATTTTACTGAGATCTGTTGGGAGATTTTGTTCTAACTTTTTTCTCTGCTTCAGCTTCCAGCTTACATCTTTCAGCTTACATCTTAGATTTATTTCCACAATAACTTTTTGTAGCAATTGTGTTGACCATAAAATGCTTTATAACTATTACATGATTGAAAAAACAAAAAGGCTGTTGCTCATTGATATTCGACATGTGTTGCTTGTAAATAACTCAAATCTGCAATACAAAATTACTCTTCAACTCCCATTTACCAAATCTCTCATCTTTTATTATTCCTTTGTAGTACCAGCTGCTATCTTTGAATAAAGGAAACAAATACATACTACAGCAGATTATTAACACATATACTCTTATTTGGTGCTTATCAACCTCCCCAATTCAGTTGTCACAGAATTCACAACTTCACTATCTGGAGGCCAACAGAAAGCTGGTGGACATATTTATTTTTACACCAATCCTTTCCACAGAGAGCCTTTCATCTCCTTATTCCCTCATATATCTCATCTCTACTTTGTTCTAAACCCAGCTCCATTTGCATTTGTTTTGCTGCTCAGTCCCAGTGGCTCTGTCCTTAGCAGTCATTCCTTCTAGCACACTTCTGCTTCCTTTCTTGTGTCATTCTAACTTCCAAAAAATCTTCTCCCCACTCTAGAGACAGCTCTTTAGAAAAGACAGGCCTTGATAGAGAATATGAAAGGGCTAAAAGCAGAATGGATAATCACAATGGAGGCAGCTTTGTATCTCAACCAAGTTATTTATGCCAGTCTCAAATGAACTGGATCACAGGGAATAGGAAAGTAGTATAATTTACAGATGCTAGTAATAAAATACAAATTCTAGAAGGAACTGTAGGTAAATGGGTTACACAACGGTGAAGATTCCATATATTAATTTAATGTATTTTAAATGGGCTTTCAGTGCCCCTGAAAGAAATGTTAGGATCTTGATGAATGCCTGATTGAAACCACTGATATATTCTGCAGTAGGGTAAAACAAAAATTAAATTGTAGGCTAGGGATTGATGGGGGGAAAAGATGCAAATCCATGGCATGGCTTTCTAAAATATAGTTTTCAGGTGCTAGAGCCTTTTGCATTTCCCATAGCACCTAGGTCTTAAGTGGTATGCCTTAAGAATCCACTACACTTCTTCAGAATTCGTGTTAAAGACAGTTGGATTCACAGAGGGGTTAATAGAAACTAGCAGGAAACTGATGAAAACTTTATTTATTTATTTATTTTATTTTGTCAAGTGATTATTAGATGTCAGGTATAAGTATAAACATGGTTATGAATACATGAAATGGATACGAATAAGAAAAAAAAGAAAAAAATAGGACAGGGACGGTAGGCATGTTGGTGTGCTTATGCACGCCCCCTACAGATCTCTTAGGAAAGGGTTGAGGTCAATAGTAGACAGTCTAAGGTTAAAGTTTTTGGGGTTTGGGGAAGAAACCACAGAGTCAGGTAGAGTATTCCAGACATTGACCATTCTGTTGCTGAAGTCGTATTTCCTGCAATCAAGTTTGGTGCGATTAACCTTGAGTTTGTATCTATTGTGTGCTCTTGTATTGTTGTGGTTGAAGCTGAAGTATTCATTGACAGGTAGGACATTGCAATATATAATTTTATGCACTATACTTAGATCGGACTGAAGGCGGTGTAGTTCTAGGTTGTCTAGGTCTAAAATTTCAAGTCTGGTGGCATAAGGTATTGTGCTATGAGTAGAGGAGTGGAGAACTCTTCTTGAGAAATATTTCTGGACTTTCTCAATTGTATTAATATCAGATATGTAATGCGGGTTCCAGACTGATGAGCTATATTCAAGTATTGGTCTAGCAAGTGTTTTGTATGCTCTAGTTAGTAGAGTGATATTACCGGAGAAAAAGCTATGCAGGATTAGATTGACAACTCTTAATGCCTTTTTGGCTGTGTAGTTACAGTGGGGTCTAGCACTTATATTATTTGAGATGAGTACTCCAAGGTCCTTGACAAAGTTTGGGTCATCAACAAGGTCTTGACTATTCAGCTTGTATTTTATTTTCTGATTTTTTTTTACCAATATGTAAGATAGAGCATTTATTTGTTGAGATTTGAAGTTGCCATTTGTTTGAACATTCTGACACATAGTCGATCTAAACTGATCGCAGCTCTTCATTTGTTTTCTTTTTCTTCTTCTTTTGTGAGTGCACCATGTCACTTCCATGTAAAAAGGGGCAGGCTTTGTGCTACCTTAGTCATTTTGATGAAGTGATAAATCCTGCCTGAAAATATGATATGGCTGAGGTTTCACAGGATGCTTTTTGAGAAGACAAGATAGGAAGCTTTCTAAGGCTATTTCATGGTCTTGGCATTGGAGCAAACATGTGTATCCATAGACACTTAGGTTTGTCCCTTGCTTTAACTGATGGTGCTGTGCTATGCTTCAGAAATTAAATTTGGTGCAGGACCGAAGACAACATCTCTTGACAATAGCATGATAGCAATAATGAAGCATGTTTTAAGAACAATAAAATTAGGAAAGTGCTGATATATCCATTCCTTAACATGACAAAGAATCTGACTTTAGCTGTAGATAAACCCATAGTTATAATTATATGGAAGTTTTTATTATCGTTATAATGAGTGGATAGAGTGGGAACATTGTTCTCAGGAAACTTATGAATTTGATTTCAATAAATTCAGAAATGTGTGAAAGTTTATTTCAATGAAAATACCTCAATATGTGATAATTCTGCCTTGTCGCCTATTAAATAAATTCATTTCCTACTATCAATAAATTAATGTTAGCTATTACTTACTATATACTTGAGCCTCTGTGGCACAGTGGTTAGAGTGCAGTACTGCAAGCTACTTCTGCAGCCTACCTACAATTTGGCAGTTCAAATCCCACCAGGCTCAAGGTTGATTCAGCCTTCCATTCTTCCAAGGTGGGTAAAATGAGGACCCAGATTGTTGGGGGCAATATGCTGATTCTGTAAACCGCTTAGAGAGGGCTGTAAAGCACTATAAAGCGGTATATAAGTCTAAGTGCTATTGCTATATGCTATTGCATATTATTGCATCATTAGCATTGCTAACTTTACCCTTCCCACTTTTTGATCTATATTTAGTCTATAATTAATCTATTTTTAGAGCTCTTGACATTCTATTTGACCCAAGGCAAAATGTCAGCTATAAGTCTGTTGAGGTAATTCCCCATTAGGAGAATGAGCGCATACAGGGAGACGTAGTGAGAGTAGTGAAGAATAATACACAAACAGCACACAGATACACTGTACAGTAAATGTAGGTTTTTACTTCCAATAAATGTTTTAGCAAAGTTCAAGATAAGCAGTCCAAGTCATTCACAGGTAAAGCAGTCAGTTTTCAGTCCAGGTATAATCCAATAACAAAGTCCAGCATCAAAAATAGTTCAGTAACAGACTCACATCAAATCCAAGAATAACAGTCAATTAGGAGGAAAGTCAATACTCTCCAACAGAAGGAAACAGAGACTCACTCACACTCTCTTCTGAGACTCCAAACAACCCAGGTTTCTGGCTCCATCTTATGGCTGTTTGAAGAACCACACCCAATTACAGATTTAGTATTCTCTTAAAGACATAGTATTAAAATGTCTATTCTAGTTTATATATTTCCAACCCAAATAACTGTTAGGTGACTTACATTCCTAACAAAGTCTTCTCATCCCACCTTAAGCATGAAAGCTGTCTGGGTGACTATGGGCCAGTTACTCTTTCTCAGTCCAATCCACAATCAGAGGGTTATTGTTGTTATGGGAAAAATAGGAAGAGGAAGAGGTATTAGGTATACTTGCCACTTTGAGTCATTTATAAAAATAATAAATGTGGGTAACAAAGAAATAATATATGTGTGAAACAAATAAATAAGGACTTCGTTTTCTATTTTAAGGACAGGCTATAATTTGTCATAATTAGAGCTCAGGCTCTAATTAGATGCTTACAGAAAGGGTCAAAATAGTTATTATCTATTACTTAGCAAACCTCAGAGGTAGTATTCAGCAGGTTCTGTACAGTTCTGGAGAACTGGTAGCGGAAATGTTGAGTAGTTCGGAGAACCGGCAAATACCACCTCTGACTGGAGATTTTACAGTATCCTTCACCTGCCACATTGACCAAGCCACGCCCACAGAACCGGTAGTAAAAAAATTTGAATCCTACCACTGGCAAACCTTACTGTAAAAAATTAGTGATCATTTGTAGGGAATAAGGGGCAATAAAAGAAGCTTTTAATCCATTGTTAGGGAAATCAAATTTCCAAGAATAAAAAATGTATGTATTTGTTTAAGTTAATTCATAACTCAATTTTGCAGGAGTCCTGAGCAAAATTTGCAATAAATAAACTTGAAATTTAATATGTGGAAAGAGAAGCAGCTTTCAATACTTCCAAACTTTTCCTGTTTCCTATTTGTGATCACATTTTGGACAATATTATTTCCAGGTCATAGCAAGTTAATGATTGAGAAGCAATAGACTTTTGAGCTATGATTCAGGAAATGAAGAAATTAGTAGATCCTCTTTTCCATCTCCATTAAGAAGATGGAGATCTCCAATCCATTAAGAAGCTCCCCCAAATTGGATTAGTACAGAACTGTGACAACAAAGTGAGATCATTCATCTATGTAACTGTTCTGATATCCATTAAGAGTGAGGACCTTGGGGGAAAACCATTGTTCCCACAGAGGGATGGTTTCTGATCCATTTGGCATCCAGAAACCATTAGGAGCAGGCATTTTTGTAGGTCCTTGACATTTGTACTTCCCAGCTTTCCTGAAACTAATCTTTTCTCCTGCAAATACTTTCCCACATTTTTCTCTCAGGTGGATTCACCTTCCATATTAGAATCCAGAATGGACTGCAGATTGTTGTGAGGCTAAACGAATTTCCAGTTAAACTTAACCTAAGGCAGAAAAGTTGGGAATCCATAACTGAATCAATGTAGAGTTAGCTATACAGTGAGCAGCGTTCCCTAGTGCTTCACACACACACACACACACACACACACACACACACACACACACACACACACGGAATGTGTGGCTGTAACTTCAACAAATAAGCCAACAGTCAAACGCATGCTCATTATACTGCCTCTTTTTAGGGAAAGTTTTGCAAAATGAAGAAACGGAGCAATCCTGGCAAAGCACTTTGCTTCTCCCACATTCAATAGGTTTATATACATTGCCTTTTGTTCTTCAATATTTTCATCTTTTTCATTTCGTTAACTTTATCCAACCACAATCCCCTTGACTTTCCTGTTCTTCTCAGCCCATTTACTCCTTATTCCCTGTTTTTGCAATTCAATCCTTATTCACTCTATATGTGAAAGCCACCTGAACATCCTTCTTTCCCATTTGTCTCTCACATTAGTATTCAATCCATGTACATTTAGAATCCGTTCACCCAATTTCTTATTGCAGGGGTGTCAAACTCACATCACTGTGGTGCCATGTGATGTATCGGGACTTTTTCCCCCCTTCACTAAACCAGTATGAGTGTGGCCAGTGTGAGTGTGGCCATCTTCTTAAAGACCAAGTTACAATCTTGGGTATTGTCACCAGATCAGCCCGTGTATTTTTTTTTTGAAAGTTTTATTTGGGTTTTCACAAAAACAAAATACATAAATAAAACATCTTTTTTGAAAATAGCATGGTCCCAGGTTATCACTTCTTCATACAGACACCAAACTCAATTTCATGCTCATTTTTATATTCTATTCCATATATTATTACTGTTTTATGTTTTCTACATAGTTTTTCCCCTCTTTTAATTTTCTCAACTTTATTTTAATTATCTCATCTCAATCAAATCATTATATTTATACTTTTGTCTGTCCTGTTTCAATTTCATATTATCTTTTCTTATTAAACAAATTTTTCCCTGTAGTTACCCGTATGACACCTTTATATCTTTTAATTTTATCCATTCAAACTCTTATTTAAGCTTCAGTGTATACCTTTAAGATTATAGCATTCAATATAATACATAACTTCCAATCAAATTCTGCTTGGTACATTCTTAAAATACACACTATATTCTTAAAAAGAATATATATATATATGTGTGTGTGTAAATAAAGCACACATTCCATTCCAATTCAATTCTATCATTAATATTCATTAAAATCTTAACATCTTTAACATTTCTTTTCAATTAAATATCATACTTCCTTGGGAACACTTATAAACTTTCCATAGTTAACTCTTTTTCCCCATATTTCTCACTTATATTTTTATAAATCATTACTAATAATTAAAAATGTTCCCATTTAATTCTCCCAATCATTTTAATTCATTTATTTATTACCAAACATTCAACTACATTACAGTAAATATTTTATCCATCATTTTAATCATATTTTCTAAAATTATTTCTGTTTATAATATAACAATGCTATCTTATGTACCTTTTGCAGAATCCCTTTTGCAATTAAATTTTCACCCATTATCTCTAAATAAGCTTATGGTTACAATCCTTATATCTTTTCCCTGTTTCTCCATTTCTTTTTTTTTTTTAAACAAGTTTTATTAATTCTTCAAGACATACAATACATAAATACACACAAACACAAAACATAAAACCATAAAAAAATCTCTTTTCTGAAAGTTGCTTAGTCCCGGGTTATAACTCTTGGTACAGACACAAATTCAAATTCATATTCCTTTTATATACCATTTCATATCTTATTAACATTTTCAATTTTCTATATAACTTCTCCTCTCTTTTAAGTTTTCTCAATTTTATTTTATTTATCTCCTCTCAATTCAGATCATAATATTTATTATTCTTTGTCTGTTCTATTTCCAGCCATCCATTTATTTTTCTTCTTTAAAAAAGAAGAAAAACTTCTCCTGTACACTATATGGAGTATGATGCCTTTATCTCTCTCCCCTATATTTATAATACTTAATATAAAACACATAACTTACATTGGGATTCTGTCTGGTACATTCTAAAATTATACTATGTTATCAAAAATGATACAAATCTATTCATTAGTATTGATATTCATTTATATCTTAAACGTTTAACACATTACTTTTCAATTAAATCACATACTTTTATGGGAGCCCTATTTTCCATAGTTATCCCCCCCCCCACATCACATATTATAGCTCATTATTTCATTACGATGTTCCTCCTTCTTCTACTTCAAATCTCTCATTTCACAAAAAATTTCGCTAAAATACCATAGTCTGATCATTAATATTAACAATCATTTATATCTTAAACATTTTATCCATTTCAATTAAATATCATGCCTTTGTGGGAACAATTATGCTTTCCAAAAATTATTACCCCCCGCTCCAGATGACAATCTTAAATCATATTTCATTGCAGTACTCCTTTTTTCTTAACAAAAGTTTCACTAGTTTATATTAAATATTTTGTCACATTTTAAATTACATATTATTTCCAATTTTCTATGGTTATTTCTAAATACAAATATAAAAAAACAGTCTTATGTACCTTTCTAGAATCCCTTTATCAATAAAGTTTATCCATTATCTCTAAAAAACTTTTGCTTCTTAACATCTTGCTCCCCACCATTAGGGCTTCTCATCCCTTCCTTTCTCCCTTGCTTCTTCTTCTCCTTGTCCTCTTTAACCCCTTGTCTCCCCACCTCCCTTTTATTCTGTTTTCCCCCTTTCTGTTGTTTCCTAACATAATGTCCCCTTTTCACCTTATTCTTCTCTTTTTGGGTTTTTTTTCCAGATCTTGGAGTCCTCTTTTACTTTTTCTCTTCCTTTTTCCCTTCTCCAACCAAAGTCATTTGTTCATCAAAGATGGCTTCTTCTTTGTCCCCTTCATCCTGTTGTTCATTCTGCTTCACATAAGTATAAACCACCATTTCTAAAAATTGAAAAATAGTGCCAAGACCATCTTTCCCTTCTTGTTTTTCTTTTTCATATTTTTGATATACAAGTTTCAATCCATCCACAAGTGATGCCATTGTGTAGAGAAAAAGTTTTTCCAGACAACCACCCAGATGTTTTAATCAGAAATAATTCTCAAAAGTTCCAAAGTCACCAAACAATCCAAACAGGCTGTTTCTTTTAAATACCTTCTTCTTCTTCACTTTCTCTTTCTGGAGTTAAAGTTTAATCACAAAGTTCCCTTTCAAATATATTTTTTGGAAGTCTTATTGATGTTTAGTAACTCTTTAAAATTCTAGGCAATCTTCTCCTTATTTTCAAATTTTGCTCCAATTTTTTCCCCTCTCCCTCCGCTGTCACTTTAGGAAGGAGAGTGGAACAAAGAAAAAAACTTTCCCTTTTAAGATATTCGCAGCTTGTAACTCTCACTAGAGACAATGCATACTTAGCAGCCTTCAAGATTCCAGGTCACTTTCTCTTGTCTTGTCCCGGTTAGAAGCAACTTTCACTATTCTTCCGACTTTCTCCCTCCTGCACCTGCTTGTCCGGCTGCAGATTTCTTCATGGCGGCCATTGCTGACCGCCGTTCCTCCGCCTCGGGAAAAGGGGGTTTAGCCGGCTGGGGAGGGGGTCTGCGTCACCCCCAAACCCCTTTCCGGATCCCCCCTGTTTTCAGCTGCCTCTATGGGGCAGCTTTATCCCCCAGATCCAAACGGATCGGGGGAACCTTGGCGGCGAATGCAGCAGGGATCGCGCGGTGTCGCGAATCCCTGCCGCCACCGAAACCTTGCAAACCGGAAGTCCTGTTTCTCCATTTCTTGTTTCTGTCTTTTACAACTTCTTTTCCTTGCCTTCTTCCCCCTCTTCTTCTCCCTCCCCTTTTTACCCCCTCGTCTCTCTACTTCTAATTTTCTCATCTGTAATCCCCTCTTCTGTTGTTTTCTAATATTATCTTTCAAATTCTTCTTCTTTTTGGTTGTTTTTTCTAGTCTTAAACCTTTCACTCTCTTTCCCCCCCTTTTCTTTTTTCCCCCCACTTAAAATTATTTGATCATTAAAGATGGCTTCTTCTTTGTCCCAATCTTTTTGTTCTGCAAGCATTTTTTGTTGTTTCTCATAGTTCCAAATCTCCATTTCTAAGAATTGAAATACGAAGCCAAAAGAACCTCTTCCTTCTTGTGCATCTTCTTTCCATTTTTAAAGTTCCATTTTCAGTTCTTGTAAGAGTGATACCATCTTAAAGACTTTTAAACAACCACCCGGTTAATTTTAATCATCCAGATGCAAAAACCAGAAATCACCAAATAATCCAAGGCTGTTTCTTTCTGCTTCTTTTTTCCACTTTCTCTTCCTGGGGTTCTATTATTTTGTTACCAAGTTTCAATTAAAATGTATCTTTGAGGAATTTTGTTGAAATTTCACTGTAAGTTCCTTTTAGTTACAGTTCCATTCCTTAGTTCCAGGCAGTCTCCTCCATTTTTCCAGATCCTGCCCTTTATTCTTTTTTTTTTCTCCTTTCCTGCTTTTAAAAACTTTTAAATATCCAGAAATCTTTATTATCCTTTTGACTTTTATTTTCAGCTAAGATGCCTATTAATGTCAAAGTGGATTTTTTTCAATTTCTTGCTTAAGTCTCTTAGCTGTCAGTATAAGGAAGGGAAGAAAAAAACCCTAATCCTTTCCCTTCTCTCTCTCCTTCACAGCTTCAAAATCTTCTTTGGGAACAATGTTATTAAATTTAAATTTCAGGGTACCTTATTTGTTGCTTTTGCTGTTTGACCCGGTCAACCAAAACTTTCTCTTCTTATCTGCCTCCTGCACATTGTTTTCCAGTCGAGTTCTTCTTTGTGGTGGCCATTTCTGACCACCACTACAACCACCTTCAGGAAAGGGAGTAATGGCCAGCTGGGGAGGAGAGATGCGGCTCTCCTCAACCCTGCAGGCAGTCTCCCCCTTCTTCACCACCTCTACAGGGTGGCTTAGCCCCGAAACCAGCCAGCCCGGGGCACTCCAGCGGTGAGCACGGATCGAAGCCTCGCAGAGACGAGGTTTCGGTTTGTCGCCGAAGAAGCTCAAACCGGAAGCCCCCAGCCCGTGTATGTTGACCTCTGCCTGACATTATGGATTTTTTCAACTGAAGCTTTCACATAAACATTTTTTATAAGTCGGAGAAGAAGTAGACTAACTTACTAGTTATAGTGGTCCCACATGTAGCATTATGTGCTACATGTGATGACAGAACTGGTGAGCATTTAGCCAGAGCACAAAGTCCATAAGCACAACCAAAACTGAATTCTATCCCAAGCATGCTGATGTTATGATATGCAAACCAGGAACTTTACTTATATGCCTATAAGACACTGCTGCCTATATCCCATCAGCTAGGATTGTTTCTTTTATAAGGCATCCAAATCTATAGTGATTCTGATCAGTGATTGATATACTCAGGATACAACAATACCAAGAATACAAAAATTTACTTCCATCTCCTTACAATGCATACCTGCAAATTTATGCATTCAGTTTATCTGATTCAAAATGATAAGAACCTATAATAATTATATATGTTCTCAGTAGAAGGACATCAGCTTTTCTTCTTCAACCTTCTTCAAGGAGGAAGAAAGTAAGGAATTCATGGGAGTACAAGTTATACTTTAAATGTTAAAGCTATACACCAAACTTGATTTAAAAACAATCTAAAAATCTCTTCCAGTATTAAACTGATCATAAGAACAATATGTGAAACTGTAATTTAGGTAAGGGTGTTATAAAATTATGTGTTTATTTACAGTTCAGATGTGATATTTTTAAATGACAGAAAAATATTTTATATTCTCATGTAATCTCATTTACCCCTTTTTCTCTGTTTAGATATTTATGGTTCGGAAAGATGAGACCCTGAAAAATCTATTCCTGTTAGTTCATTTTCCAGTCCAGAAAGAGGGGTGTGACATTCTAGAATACAAGATAAAAGAAGAAAAATCTTGTAAGTTTATCTCCCTTCTTGAAATACATTCCAATATTTATGCACACTATATACACACTATGATCTGTTTCAGTACATATATTTATAGTATATTTGCCTGCATATACATTTGCTATGAACTTCAGATTCTGGGGCTTGAAAGGTTGCAGGAATTGGGTTTATTTAGTCTAATGAAAAGAAGGACTAAGGGTGGCATGATAGCAGTGTTCCAATATTTCAGGGGCTGCCACAAAGAAGAGGGGAAGCATCCTATTTTCCAAAGCACCGGAAGGCAAGCAAATGGTTGGAAACTAAGCAAGTGTCAAGGTTCCAAGCAATATGTCCCCAGAATAAAAATCCAAGGCATCCATCTTTCTTAAAGTCTGTTTATTAGAAACATATCAAATTGGCAAGGTAATTCCGACTCTGGCCAGATTCCGGAATTACACCCAGTAAAAAGCAAAAGTTTGAAACGTCCCCTCAGAGTCACAATCTCCAATCATTTCTCAGTCCATCCCTCCTCCACCTGCAGGCATCTTCTCTATTCCCGTGGGAAAGAATGCCATCTAGACATAACATTCCTTCCTTATCTCTATAACCCCCCTTTCAACAGCTGGAAAGTGGGGAGCCTGAAATACTGTAAAATTCCTTTGCAAAAAGCCTAAAGGAAGCTAAGAAAGGAATAGACAAAAGCTAGAGTAAAATATGGCTACGCATATGTCATCTTCAGGATCGACATCAAGGAGAGAAGCAACCTGGAGCTAAGGAGAGATTTCCTAACAGTAAGAGCTATTTATCAGTGGAACACATTGCCTTCAGAAGTTGCTGTGGGTGCTCCATCACTGGAGGGTTTTAAGAAGAGACTGAACAACCACTTGTCTGGAATGATATAGGGTCTCCTGCTTGAGTAGGGGTTGGACTAGAAGACCACCAAGTTCCCTTCCAACTCTGTTATTTTTCTCTCTCTGAGGTAGATCTTCTCAGGAGTGCTGTCCTTTGAGAGAGGAAGAGATTCTTCCTTGGTGTTTTTTTAGCAAGATGATTTTAAAATTATACTAGACCAGGGGTGTCAAACTCATGTCATCACCATGGTGTCATGTGACATATCGGGACTTCCCCCCTTCGCTAAACCAGGTGGGGGCGGGGCCATCATGTGACGCACCCGGCCCACAGGCCGCAAGTTTGACACCCTTGTACTAGACAAATTGAGAGAAGATAGCACTACCAGAAGTTACTTAACCATGATAGCTAAATGGATATTGTAGGTTCAGGAGTAGTATTTTGCTTTATCTCAAGTGCTGGAGTCCTACACTAAAGAAAAGAAAAGGATTTGCTTTCATGCTCTGTTTACGGACCAGTTAATAATATTTGGTTGATCAATACTAAAAACCAAGTCTGGACTAGAGTATTAGATTAAATGAATCTGGTAGTAATAATAGGAATTGTTGCTGGATTGTGGTAGGCTGCTTGTCTTGGTGCATCTGTCCAGCCCCCTATTTCCATTGGATGGAAGTTTACCTATCGGCAAAAAAAAAAAAAAGATGAATAAAAATGGGACTGCAGAGTTATTATGATTGAAATGGAAAAAACCAATACATTTCACCATATGAGAGAGATTGTGATGAAATGGCCTGTGTCCCTTTTGTCATAATGCTCGCGATTGTGGCTAGATAGGCGTATTCAGTTTCTTGTCTGGCAGTTAACACCGAGGTAGTTTTCAACAATATTGCTCTCTTTTCTTTCATAGCTGCCCGTCTTGTATCGAACTCTAGGGAGCTCTCAGTTTTTAATCTTTAAACAACTAAGACAGGACTGGCCCTTAAAATAAAATGCAGCAAATTTGGACGTAAGGCCCCTTTAGCTTGGAGAAACAGTTAATATTGCTGCCTCTGTTCATGAAATTTCCAATTTTCCTATTATGGGTCTTAGAAAAGCTATGTCATTTTACCTGTTTCTTTTGCAATATGTTCTACACTGGTGAATGGCTGTTGGTATCTCTTGGTAGAAAATTCCACAAAAACATTGTCTTTCTGACTAAGACTGATGTTCAGAATAGAAAAATTCATGAAAAAGGCTGAACCTGTATCATGAATGCTGTGTTACAACTGTGCTATGTTAGTTTTACCTGCTTGCTCAGAAAGGGACATAACCTTTTCCTTCCTTGAATTTTGAAATGGGCTGTGTGTTCCTCCTTAATCACCACATCTCTCTGGCAATTTTCCAGGTTACTTTTTCATTTCATTGCTGTTCCCAGTTCCTGCTAATAAGGTTATTAAGTGAATGCAAATGCTAATGGCTATTCCAGAGTACTAAAACATTTAGAATGCTGCTCTCTGTGGCTTGGCCCACAATGGCCTCTTGCCGATTAATTCTTTTGTCCTAGCTATTCTCAGAGGTCACATTCTCAAGTGTAATGAGTTGTGTCAAAGAAGCCAAACATTTTAAAAATGTGTGTGTCTGTGTGAAGATGTATCTACACATACTTCCATAGCATTCAGCAATTTGAAATTTAGAGTGTCCTGTTTCTGGAAAAAAAACTGTGTAAAAGACTGATTCCTCAGCACATTTGATCTCATTTTCTGATAAGCAGCATTGCACAATCTCATGTTTGCCGAGCTGCTACTTTTGGAAAGAAGTAAAAAAAAAAAAGTTCAAACATTTCTCAGAATAGTTTGCACTGACACACATCAGTGCCTAGAACTATGGAAATACTTGGGGAATATTCATGAGTTCTGTGGCATACATATCATGATTCAAAGAGGGGAGTTAAAGTAGCTTGAACAATCACAAAGCTATGACATCATCATTTCTGCATTTCTGCACTATTCATATGGAAACTAATGAGTAAATGGAAAAAGAAAAGCAAAACAGAGGCTTAGAAAAGACAGTTTTAGTCTTTCAACTAAGCAGACCATTTAGCTTCAGCTTGTTTCTGTTTTTATCTGGAAATGCATTATAATTCAGTATTCCTTGCAAAACATCATTAATCCTTCAAATACAGCAGAGCATATTTTAACATAATTCATGAAAAATGTCTAAACTAATTGCAACATGGAACCGCATCAACAATGACCCTTGAGGTTACCTTTGTATCCTATTGTTGAATCTTTTTATTTAGAATCAGTCATTATGATCTCATTATGCAGCCTGCATATGAGATCATTCTAGGAGGCGGGAACCAAATGGTGGTGATCTCAGCCAGGATGACTGACCACCTCCTTTTGCTGCAACTGGAAAATAGATGTAGCCAAATGCAGCTCTGGGTCCAAGGAAATCAAATATTTGTTGGTTTCAATCAGATCTCAATAGCAGTAACCTTGAGAGGGATCTTGGAGTCTTAGTGGACAACCAGATAAATATGAGCCAGCGGTGTGCAGCAGCAGCAGCCAAAAAAGCTAATGCAATCCTAAGTTGTATTGACAGAGGGATACAATCAAGATCAAGGGAGGAACTAATAACACTCTATAAAGCCTTAGTAAGACCACACCTAGAGTACTGCATCCAGTTTTGTTCACCACATTATAAAAAAGATGTTGGGACTCTAGAAAAAGTACAGAGAAGAGCAACCAGGATGATTAGGGGACTGGAGGCTAAAACATACAACGAACGGTTGCAGGAACTGGGCTTGGCTAGTCTAGTAAAGAGAAGGACCAGGGGAGACATGATAGCTGTCTTCCAATATCTGAGGGGCTGCCACAGGGAGGAAGGGGTCAAGATATTTTCTAAAGCACCTGTAGGTCAGACAAGGAATAATGGATGGAAACTAAACAAGGAGAGATTTAACCTGGAAATAAGGAGAAACTTTCTGACAGTGAGAACAATCAACCAATGGAACAGCTTGCCCTCAGGAAGTTGTGAGAGCATCATCACTTGAGACTTTCAAGAAGAAATTGGACTGCCATCTGTCAGAAATGGTGTAGGGTCTCCCGCTTGGGCGGGGGTTGGACTAGATGACCTACAAGGTCCCTTCCAACTCTGATTATCTGTTATCTATCTCATTGCTAGGTCTGATGAGGCTAAATTGAATGAGAAGAGATGGAGTGAAACAAGCTAAGTGATGGCTGTGTTCCAGGTAGTCTCCCAACAAATATTGGGCACATGCTATTTTTTTGAGAATTTTCTCTAATAAGAGTGTCCATCACTTGAACAGATCCCAGGCACATCTAGAGATCCTGTACTTTTCTCTCTAGTTCGGGGGTCTTCAAACTTGACAGCTTTAAGACTTGTGGTCTTCAACTGCCAGAATTCCTCCTCCAGTCACTTAGGAATTATGGGAGTTGAAGTCCATAAGTCTTAAACTTGCCAAGTTTGAACACCCTTGTTCTAGTTTATCCCAGATCCTATTGTCCTCCCCTGCAGTGTACTTCCTACGCTCCTGGAGTGTAGATTCTTGATTGCAATTTTGCATATTACATAAAGAAGAAAAGTAATGACTGATGGAAGCATTCCAGTTATCTTCCAAGATGACTTCAGAACATTCTCTGAAACCTTAGTGTGGAGTGAAGAATATTAATCATCAGACACAGTCAGAATGAATGATAGATTCTTAGAAAGAGAACAAATTGGAGCAGGAGAACTAGGAGGATCAGGATACTGGGAATGGTTGGAAGGCTGGTCCAGACACTAAATTAGATCATATACACCCAAGATTTTGATCTGGTGTAGGTAGTAAAAACATCTGAAGTCAAGGCACATTCCTGCCCAAGTATCAGAGGTAATCCTTGAAATATATTAATCTGTGTTTAAATCTGCAATCTCCTACATCTGGGGCCATCTGTGGATTGAATTTCAGGAAACCCTGCCATGAGAGGCTAGGGATAAATCCTCTGGAGAACAGCCAGGAATATATGGCTTAAGACCTTTCCAGTGATGTATCTCAGCCAGTTTTATCTTATATTTAAAGCTTGATTTTTAATTTCTCTCTCATCCTTTGCTATCGGTGTTGGAGAAAAAAATAAAATAAAACAAGTCTCAAGCATGTGGATGGTGACAATAGGATGTGCAGGACATTGCTCATCAATTGGACTCTTCTCCCATTGTACTTATCCTTCCAAGAGAAAAAGCACAGAAGCTCACAATCTGAGGAAAATAGTTTTCCAAGCCTCATTGCAATCTATCCATTTTATGTACCTGTTTTGATGGTTTATACAGAATGGAAGATATTAAAAACAGACTTACCCATCTAACTACACATAGATGTCCACACAACCAGTAATGGACATCTAAACCCCAAATTTCCACTCAGACAAGACCATCATAACTAGATTGCAGAAGGCTAACAATAAGGGTAACAGTCACATCTCTGCAAACCAGGTATTTCATAGCAGTGGGACCACAATAGGGAAGGATACATAACACCAATGGATCCATTTACCCTTGTATTCACATGGGATCCTGATCATCTCTCTCTGCATGTTCACAGGACAGAACTGGGCAAATTCCCGCTGGTAAAGATGATCCATGAGGTAACCTGGAGCCCAATCATGTTGGCCTTTAAACATCAAAATAGCCATTTGAATGGGACTCAAGCTTATTAGCAACTAAGGCAGAGACTGCAATATAGATGTCACCTGCTAATAATTTAACCATTGCATTGAGTTTTGTGCCAACTGAATAGTTTAATGGTAGCCCCTGAATAATTTTTGGCAGCCTCATGTAAAGCATGTTAGAGATAAAGTCATGGGTACCAGTTGCCAGTACATCCTAGTTCAAATGGTCCAGAACTAATGTACCTGCCTCAGCTGAGCAAAGAGCCACTGGCCACAACTTTTATCTCTTTTATGGGGAGGAGAAATCTGCCCAGAACTAATGTTGGAACAGATATGAAACTACCAATAGTTCCAGATAAGACAGTCACTTCCTTTAGCTAGGACTGAGACTTAAGTTATTTCTACTTATTCAGATTTTCACAGCTTAGGAACTAGGAGTTACATAGCTTTTGATGGCAATGTAGAATTTAATATCAGTAATGTACTGATGATCTCTCTCTCTCTCTCTCTCTCTCTCTCTCACACACACACACACACACACACACACACACACACACACACCTCCCAGGATCATTGTAGACGTTAAAGAGCAATAAGAAAATATTTAGCCCTCTAGTATAACATTTATTCCAGTAGCAACTAGGGACAAGGTGGTGATGCCTTCCAGAGATTTAGGAAAATTCCCAAGTGCTTATAGGAAGCTACTGAGATACATTTCCGCCTACTACTTCTACAGTGGTGGGACAACAGTTCTAGGCAACAATAATGTGCAGCTTGACCAGAAAGTGATCAATCTGATCATGGCCAAAAAGCAAAGGTAATGTCCCCCATTTTGAGATCCACACACCATTTGCTCTGAGTTAAACTGCTGATCACCAATATATGAGTAGGGATTGACATAATCTGGGGTTGACATGGACCAATATATGAGTAGGGATACATTCCTAACCAGCACTGGATCTCATTGCTAAAGCATTGGTGCAGAGGTGAGATTCTACAGGTTTGCACCTATTCGCTAGAACCGGTTGTTAACATTCTAAGCAGTTCAGAGAACCGGTTGTTAGAAGAAATTACTGGCCTAATCCTGTAAGGAAGGCAGGAAGGAAACATTCTGGTGTTGCTTACAGAAACTGCCTCTCCGTTAACCCTTATTACATTCTTGGCAGGACTAGACTTCCTGTCTCAGGAATGTCTCTGGGTTTTTTTCCCCCTCCTTTGCTGGTACTTTGCTTGTGTGGAGTGACCATTCAAAGTTACAATGGCACTGAAAAAAGTGACTTATGACCATTTTTCACACTTATGACTGTTGCAGCATCCCCACAGTCATGAGAGGCCAGGCAAGGAGATGCATGCCTCGATGTGAGTGATGTTGAGTTGGCCATGCCCAGCCAGTCACATGCCCACCAAGCCATGCCCACCAACTAAACCATGCCCACAGAACTGGTTGTTAAAAAAAATTGAATCCCACCTCTGCATTGGTGTTGAAATGCTTAAGCATTTATAGCATAAAGTAATGAAATCTACTGCAAGTTTTCTCTCAAAAAGTCTCACAACTGGTACAACTGCTGCTATATTTAACTTCTAGGTATAAAAAAACTTCATCTGAGCTTCTTCACCAGTTGTCCCTAAATAATGAGAGAGTGCTGGTGCCTGTCAAAGAAAGGGTCTTGTTTGAGGAAATGCAACCTCCTCCAAAAAGCTCATTTGATGCTAACGTTATGAACTTTGGGGCAATAAATCAAGTCTTTGTCTTTATTTCTCAGGTATTTTGGAAACCATTTTAGTGTTAGAAGTTAACTGTTTTCATGATTCTTTACTATGATTTTATACTTTTTAGCGGTTTCAATAGCTTGGTTGTACTGTTCCCTAAGAATGTTTTAATCTGTTCTCTGATTTTTAAAAATATGTTAGTATTGCTTTTATATTTACTTTTTCATAACATGGATAGTACAAATACTGGCCTACAGGATGTAAGATTTCTTCCTAATCAGTTCTCAGATTGAGTGTCAGGGTGCCTTTTTAGGGGATAGCAGGTTGGGGACAAACGAACCTAACTTCTGGTTGTTCAATCACTACTCCCTCTGAAGTTGGTATGACCAAAGGGCATAACTTTTTTTTCCAACAACACCAGAGGATCAAACAACTCTAGAAGTAGCATAAGCTTTCAAACTTGATCCTTTACAATGCCAAGACATTGTCTCACAGATAAACAGAGTTGGAGCCTTGGAGATGTTGCTTTCCAATCATGGTCACTGGTTTTATTTTTAGCTCCAGCAACGTGCCAAAGATAGCTGTGTCAGTTCTCCATATTTAGTAACCGTGACCACAGCACACATTGGAGCAAGCTCAGGGTCGTGCCTCTGGTGTCTTTCCATATGTTAGGTAAGTTGCCCATCTATTAGCGAGTTCTAGTAATTAAAAAATAAATGTTCTCTTATTTATATTTTCTGAGAGAAGCAAAATCCTCTCTGGTAGTCTAATTTCTTAAGACATTTGTGAAAGACTAGCATGGCTTTAATAGTTTTATTGCTTTAGCAGTTTTCAGAAAGCACAATAAGTAGATTAAATGTGAAAGGCAAAGGGATATTATTGAGGTGAACTGTGATTCAGTTTAGATTGGTTGACTTTTACAAATAGAAGTATTAAAGTTAGGCTAATATAAAAAGCAGATTACAGAATTATGCAACCAAGAATGAAGCGCAGTTCCAGAGAAACATTCCTGGGAATATCTGTCACAACTTGGACTCACATCATGCTGTTGGAGCCAACATTCTAGCTCAGGAAATGAACACTGATTTGGAGTCTTTGGACTTGAATCCCTTCTCCGCCATGAAGATTATTGTGTGATTTGGTTAACCATCTATTTTTGTTCTGTATGGTAGGAATAGCCCCAAACAGCCCAGTGAGCAGATGTGCATCTAGTAACACTATGCATTGTGTTATTTCAGAGGGAGGGATGATGAAAATAATAAGACTAAGTGATACAGTAAGGTTTTTTTAAAGGGCTGGAATTCATAGAGATAGGGGAGATGTGTTTTAGAAGTAGCTGGTATCAGAAAAAATGTTTTTGGCCAGCACTGATTGGGGAGAACCTGTGTCTTCTGTGCTGGATAAACTTTTAAGCAGATGGTGCTGGTCACTATCAACTCTTGAGCTTAACTATTCAGGCTGCAATCCATTTGTGTTTTTCACTTTGTTAAGGACAATGAAAATACAAAGAACAGAAAATGGCATAGAGAGGAGAGTAGAGGAGGAAACAGCCCTGGGTCAGAGTTCTCCAGCTATTAATTTGCTATTGACAGGGCAACCGGACTTCCTGAGTCAAGGTCATTTCCATGCCCTGGACAAAGTTGGTTACTGATTAAAGGTATAATAGAGTTGATGTTAGCTCCGCACTGGCGATTTAAACCACAGCTTGAGATAGCCAGCATGCATTAAAAAAATTCCATTATGAAGCTAAATCCCCTTCCTGTTAGGCTGAGCTTCTTGAAAAAGCCTGCTTTTAGCAAAGCATCACCATTTCCTCTTTTTTCTTCTGTATTTTTTGGGGATAAGGCACTCTATTTGTCTTGTCTCCAGAGTGTGTGGGTGTTTTCGAAAATGTATTTGTCAGATTAAATGTGAAAACAAAGGTCATGCAGTAGTTTTACCAAAACCAGGTCTTAACTGTCACATAACAGTGAACAAGATTTTACAAAAACACTTATTCGGGATGGAATTTAAGGGCCATCCACAAGCAAAACCTAACAAATATGGGAGAGTGAGTTAAATATGATGAGATGATTTGTCATCTCATACAAAACAATAGGGCAGATCTGTGGCTTGCATAGTTGTGGCTAGGGGTGGGATTCTACCGATTTGGAGCGGTTCTATAGAACCGGTTGTTATGATTTCACACAGTTTGGAGAACTGGCAAATCATTCCCCTGGCTGGCACCCTCCCTCTCCGCCCTCCCCTCCATGCCCAGTCAGTCCTTATCGTGTATGCGCAACATCGCGCACATGCTTGACATCACTGACTGGGTTCTTCCCTGCCCGGTCACTCCTCAAGATATTTTTCCCCCCTCCCAGCCATCAGTTGTTCCCATAATCAGCTGTGCCAGGATTTCCCTCGTCATCTTACTGCTTTGCCCAGGAGGCTTCCCTGAGGCCCCCAAAGCCAAAATGGAGGAGGGGGGGCGCACACCCTGCGCTCCATTTTTTTGCCTTCCTGGGCCCCAGGGAAACTTCCTGGGAGCAAAAATACCCCTCCAGGAGCTTCCCTGAGGCCTAGTAGGCCCCAAAATGAAGGGTGGGGGGTGCTGCATGCCCCTTCCAGGCTCCATTTTTTTTCTTCCTGAGCCTCAGGGGAGACTTTTGGGAGCAAAAATGTCCCCTGGAGGCTTCCCTGAGGCCCAGAAGGCCCAAAAAATGGGGGGGGTATGCTGCAAAAAAAGCCATGCCCACCCAGTCACATGGCCATGCCTATCTAGCCACACCCACAGAACCAGTTGTTTAAAACTTTGAATCCCACCCCTGGTTGTGGCACTATCTTGAATTTTGACCCATTCCTCTTCCCTCCTGCAATACCCCTGAGCTAAAATTTTAAATCAAGTTTAACAAGGAAATCCTCCCTTCTTTCCCTCCATTCCCTTCCCTTCCCTTCCCTTCCTTTCCTCCAGACATTAATGTACCTGGCCAAAAGCTTTGCTGAATCAACCTTATTTGGAATAGTTAAGAAAAAAATAATTTAGAGTATGTGTGGGCATACCCGTAGTACCTACTAGCAACTCCATAAACACTTGCCTCCTTTCTGGTCTTGTAAAGGATTCCAAGAAGATTAATTTAAGGAGGTACTGGAAATTGTTATATGCATATCCACAAGTACCTGAATCATATTTCTCCCTTCAAATTGAAGCCACTGCACAACTTCAGCAGTTAGTGCCCAGGAAACCTCCAAATATCCAGGTTTAAAATGGACTGGGCAATTAAAAAAAAATAAAAAATAGGTAATGGCAAACCATTTCTAAACTTTTGCAAAAAAAACAACAACCAGTATAGACTTTACACATAGCAACTATATGTAGTAAGTCTTCATTCAAGTGATACTTTGCTTTAAGTATTTTCCCCATTTAAGTGTCTTCTAAGTTTCAACTTGTCATTCCCAGTCATTCCATAACTACATTATCTAGAGAAGTTCCTAGTTTTTCTTTTCAACTAGGCATAGGAGAAGTCACAGCATTTGTTTTCCAAATCAAATGATTTTTTTGCTTTTTGCCAATTATGGGACTATTTTTGCTATGCTACTCTTTTTCTTTTCATTGCAGAATGCTTTGTTCTGTTTAATCGTATCAAAGATTGCTGAGGCGTAATCAGTGTTCAGGATTTGTAGCTCCGTTTCTGAGTGAAGTGAGATTTGAGCAATGGGATAAAAACCTTGCTCTGAGAAGGAGGTTTTAGACAAATTGATAGGAAGTGGAACAAAACAGTGTAAGCAATTTTGATTCTACCTCATAAGTTTCATTTCAACTTCACAGCAAATTATTTGTGGCAAATGTCAAATTGTTATCTGTCACTGTAAATTTTATTTTTTAAATGGCACCAATGAAATGAGACACATCACCAATTTTTCCTATTTCTCCTGCTGTCAAGTGACCATTTCAGAATGAGATTTCAGAACCGATCAATATCTCTGATACTAGTGAGACCAATCCCTGAATACTTTTCTTATTTCTCATCAGTATTGCACTTGGAAGGATCACTTCTTGTGTTTGAAGACATCTTCAAACTGGTGGCGTTCTACTGTGTCAGTAGGTAAGTTGGTTAGACATTTTCCACTCATGGTGCCATGTGACCTTGCAAATATGCTTGTGAAAATGACGAAACAGCCTACAAAAAAAAAGTCTTCAAGAGGCTGTTTGAGGTGGAATGAACAGCATGCTCCCTCAACCCACAAAAGTGGGAAGAGTAATAGAAAAACCTGCCTGTCTACCTGCATGGAATTCCTTGTTCCTGAGGCTGCCAACAAAATGCTTAAGTAAAAGGAATCCTATTTTCAAAGTATAAAGATGTCTGTCTGTCTGTCTACCTATCATCTATCTATCTACTAAAATCTTTCTTGTTATGACTTTCAACTGGGTAAAACAGTGCTTTATATGGCAACAACTTTTGAAGCAAAATACTTCCAATTGGCTAACTTACAGAAAATCCAGGGCCATGACTCCCAAGGAAGTCACACTTGTGGAATTTGTATCTGTTTCAGTGCTACTAGCTGCTGCTGTGGTTACATGACCTTCATTTTCAATATTCTATTATAGTTTCCCAGCCAGTCTCGCAATCCTTCACTGAGCCATCCAGCAGCAACTTACCTACCTGCTAGAAAGGGGAAGGAGGGAGGGAAGGAAAGAAGGATTTCCAGTGTTCCTTGCCAGAAGCTCAACAAGGGAAGCCAACCAAGGAGTCAGAATTCACTCCCATTCCCACTGCTTATTCCAATATTTGAGGGGCTGCTGCAAAGAAGGGGGGCTCAACATATTCTCCAAAGCACCTGAAGATAGGACAAGAAGCAATGGATGGAAACCAATCAAGGAGAGAGCAAACCTTGAACCGAGGGGAAATTTCCTGACACTGAGAACAATTAATCAGTGGCTTGCCTTCAGAAGCTGTGGGGGCAGAAGTGGCATTCAGCGGGTTCTGATCAGTTCTGGAAAACCAGTAGCGGAAATTTTGAGTAATTCGGAGAACCAGCAAATTCCACCTCTGACTGGGCCCATCCCCATCTATTCTCTTCCTCCCGAGTCCCAGCTGATCAGCTGGATCTTCTTTTGTTGCCCTGCACAGGAGAACGGAGCTGGAAAGCAGGTTAGTGGGGTGGGGAAGGAATGGGATTTTGCAGTACCCTTCCCCTGCCATGCCACCAAGCCACGACCACCAAGCCACGCCATGCCCACCAAGCCACGCCCACAGAACAGGTAGTAAAAAAAATTGAATCCCACCACTTTGTGGGTGCTTCATCACTGGAGGTTTTTAAGAAGAGATTGGACAACCATTTGTCCAGGATGGTATAGAGTCTCTCTACGTGCAGGGGGTTGGACTAGAAGACCTCTAAAGTTCTTTCCAACTCTTTGTTATTTTGTTCTGCTTTGCTTTTTTTTTTTTTTTTTGGCTTTCCTTTGGTAATTCTTTTTCTCTGTTTAGATAAGGAAATATCTCTGAAACAATGGCTCAATGGGACATGAATTGTCTAGTAGTCTAAAACATCACAGCGGTATAATTTCTAGTTAAAACATCACAGCAGGTATAATTTCTACAGGAAAACAGAATAAGAAAATTCAACTTGTAGAATGTTATCTCAAGCTATGGATGGAGCAGTGTAGGGAATTACATTTAGTAATGTTTTCTTGGTTAACTTAATTTTTAAAAAAGCCTAACCAAACAAATCAGACAAATTTGGGACGACATCTTTTTATTCATAAGAATTATTTTATTTGAAGGAGCATTCAGAATGGGCACCCTCTATCTGCAATCAATAATGTGAATCCAGCCGATTATATTCCATCTGCTCAGAGCAATTCTGCATGCAGAACAGATCTTTCTTTATATAAAAAAAGTCCTTTTGTACCTTCTTTGATCTTCCCCATCACCTGCTTCGCATTATAATTACATACATCTTGAATACATGACGGGCTACAAAGAACCAGAAGGGAAAAAGAGTTTGGCACTATCCAAAGTTACCGTATGCTTTGAGACAATCTTGTTATGAAACTATTATGTCTCAAGTCTTTTTTCACTCAACATTATTAGGGAAACATAAGCAAGAGATATTTTAAGGGGCCAAAGCCAAACCTATTATTGTGTGAGCGAAAGAAACAAGATGGTCACCTCAAGCAAAAGACTCTGAGAGGCAGCATTAAAGTAGTAGGAGAAAAGAGCTACCTTCTTCAAATGTTCTGGTGATGTTTTGGCAATTCACATGTTACTGAAGAACTAATTATTTGAACACCGAGTTCACTTTTGTAAATCGAATTGGAGGGAGCATGAACAAGTTCCTCATAATACTATAGTATAATTAGATGGGAAACTCATTTGATTTGTTCATGGAGATAATTCAAATAAAACAGAATAACAGAGTTGGAAGGGACCTTGGAGGTCTTCTAGTCCAACCCTCTGCTCAGGCAGGAAACCCTATATCATTTTAGACAAATGTTTGTCCAATCTCTTCTTAAAAACCTCCGGTGTTGGAGCATTCACAACTTCTGGAGGCAAGTTGTCCCACTGATTAATTGTTGTAACTATCAGGAAATTTCTCCTTAGTTCTCTCCTTGATTAGTTTCCATCCATTGCTTCTTGTCCTGCCTTCAGGTGCTTTGGAAAATATGTTGACTTCCTCTTCTTTGTGGGAGCCCCTTAGATATTGGAACACTGCTGTCATATCACCCCTAATCCTTCTTTGGCCAAACATGATTAAACATTAATATGACTGTCACTGACCCTGGTCCTAAACACTGTCCATTTTTGCATAGCAGAAAAGGATCTCTTATTTCAGGAACCACAAAATGATTGTTACCTAACAATTTTATTTTATATATCCATCAGTAGGAGGGAGACCCCATCTTTTATTTAATTTTTTTTTAAATAAGTAAAATGTTGCATATAATTAAGTGACTGCTGGCTGTAAGTAATCCAATTATCCTAAATAGTCCTGTGAAAGCTTGTGGTAAGTAAGAGTACCTTCGATGGGATCACTTGCTCAAGAACATTTAATGTGGAAGACTTAGACTAATGTTAAACAAGTATCAGCAAAATGGAATGGGTGGGCGGATAGCAGTGGTGAGCTCATCTCTTAACCTTTTTTAGGATTTCCAAGGCAAGCAGTTTGTTTAACCCTTGTCTAGTCGTTTGACAAAACAACTTCCTTTAATATAGAGAAGCTCTAGCCAAGCTCTATCGGCATATATTAAATGAAACTTGCTGTTCCAAGCTGATTTTTTTTAAAGAATGACCTCAGTCTGGGAATAAGAACAAAGAATCTTCATCAATGGTTTCAGGATATTTTGCTGCATGGCCCTTTATAATAGCTAATCTTGTATCCCTAATCTCCTGAAAGGACATGTATACATAGGCATTAATAGGTTGGAACACAGAGAAGGCCAGAATTTCACACAATTTGGAAATATGATAGGTCCCAAGAAGCATCTTATAAATGTGTATGTTGTACTACCATTCATCTGGTGGCTAAGACCTCTATGGCTGCATCTTGTGACATTTTAAGTGCGATAACTTTCTAGCGTGAATAGCAGGTTGACAAATAAGCTGGACACCCCCTCTGTGGATATAGATAGGTGATCAATGATAGCACCAGTCAGTTAATCAATTTATTTATTGTTTTAAAACAGCATCAGTCAATCTGTACTCTTTAGCTATACTGAATGAGAACTTTGGCAGTTGCAGCCCTATTACACCTGGATTGCAGTTGACCTGATTTAATTACAGTCAGTGATGTCTTATGAAGAGTGTGTCCTTCAGAAGTCTTCCTCATTAATGCCTTTATAGTGTTACCCAATCATCCAGAGCCTGCCCTCATTGCTATGATATCCGCACAATAGTGGGTGGATAACTCTAGAAGACATTATGACCATTTTATCATTATGTTCTTTCAGTTTCACCAACCATTCTTGTATATTATATTATATTATGTTATGTTATGTTATGTTATGTTATGTTATGTTATGTTATGTTATGTTATGTTATATTATATTATATTATATTATATTATATTATATTATATTATATTATATTATATTATATTATATTATATTTATTATATTATATTATATTATATTAT
The DNA here is from genome assembly GCF_049901735.1 of Notechis scutatus. Taxonomy (NCBI): domain Eukaryota; kingdom Metazoa; phylum Chordata; class Lepidosauria; order Squamata; family Elapidae; genus Notechis; species Notechis scutatus. The sequence goes on from NC_142009.1 coordinate 300,959,925, forward strand.
ATTATATTATATTATATTATATTATATTATATTATATTATATTATATTATATTATATTATATTATATTTATTATATTATATTATATTATACCTTCTTCATGTTTGATTGGCCCAACAGTTGTAGGATGATGCTATAAACTGTTATAAATCCCTAATAAAGAAATGGCAATTATCACAAGTGGGGATCTTGAATAAGGACCGTTCCAAAGTGGTAACTAATTATGGAAATATATAGAAATATACCTTGGCAACATCTGTTTTTCTGCTCAGTTTCTATTATGTTGCCTTCAATTCATTGACAGCTTGAGAAAGGTATGAGAAAGGTTTAAATTGTTCTCAATTCTGCCTGTGTTAAAGTTATGTTTTCCTATTATTCTGATTATGTCTAAGGACAGCCTCAGGGTATACAAATGTGCAAAATTTGCCATGCATTGCCTTGAAGTGAATCAAAGACTGGTAGTGACTGAGAAGAAGGGTGATAATGACAACAATGGAACTAGCCATTTTTATTCCATCTCAAGGCTGCAACAGAGTAGTATAGAAAGACTCTGAGACAGGGGTGAGCAACTATGGCATCTTGACGACTTCAACTCACTGAATTCCCGAGCCAACCATTTTGGCTCAGGAATTCTAGGAATTGAAGTCTGCAGATTGTAAAGATGCCATAGTTGGCCATCCCTAAGTGCTATGTTTATGACAAAAAAAGTAATTAATAAAAAAATTGCAAGACCACCCATGGTCTTATTTCTATGTTCATATACACACAGCTGCCACACTCTTTCTTTTTTGCTTTAAACAATACTATGTGGTTCATAGAAAAGAAATAAGAAATAGTAATGCAGAGAGAATTTAAGGGCACTAGGAAAGACAAAGATAAGGAAAATCCACTACATTTCTTCACGCTCTTCTTGTTCTGGCAAAATATGCTTGTTCCCACTATTTTCCACAAATAAATTTGCTTTCTTTTCTTGTTTCCATTTTGATCATGGTTTTATCACAGGTCCCCTTCCTATTGACCCTTTTAGTATTCCTTCATTTATGCAGGTTATGATTTGTTCCTCATGAATAGTGTCTGTATAACCAAGTAACTGTATGACAGTTAGAACAGTTAATCACTGGAAGGACTTGACTCCAGACGTTCTGGGTACTCCATCACTGGAAATTTTTAGGAAGAGATTGGACAACCATTTGTTTGGAATTCTGCCTGAGCAGTGGGTTGGACTAGATCGCCTCCAAGTTCCCTTTTAACTCTGTTATTGTTATTCAAATCACTGTGCTTTTTTTGTACCGTCTCTCAGTTTTGTTTTCCATCCACTTTGATTTAACACTCAGTCATTTGTGATCCAATCCCTATAGCCACCTACACTTCATTATTCCTATTGCACACAGCTAATTTTTACATTTCCCCCAACATACTGAACTCTCACTTCCTTATAACAAAAGGAAATGAGCAGAAACATGCCCTTTACATTGTTTTTCACTTCTTTTGACAAAAGTTATTACAAAAGGCATCTTCTGAATACATATCCTTATCCTCTTAAATCATCATGCATAAGCACATCTTGCACATTTAATACATTGAACATACAAGGCAACTTAACACATTCTTTTTTGACTCCCTCCTGAATGTTACTCACTGAAACAATTCCCTAAGCATTCCACTGATTTTCCTGCAGGTTTTATTTCCATCATGACTTTACCAAATTCAACAACCAACCAACAACACCATATTCATGCAAAACATTTCCCCCCCAAACTTCAAGTCTGTTCACTGCATCATATGTATCCTCTAAAATCAACAGAAGTACAGCACATTTTCTTTCCCAAATTCATACATTACTAAATCACTGCTAAAGAACCAAAATCTGGTCTGCATATCCATTAAAATTGCAATATACTTCCAAAGTTTGGCAATTGTCTCTTCATCTGTCTTTTATACCCTTTCACTCAGAAACCTGCAAAACACCTTGATAAACACATGTAAGAAACTAATCCCCACCTAGTTCTTACATTCAATTTTGTTGCCTTCCCTTTGAACAGAACAGCAAAATTTGTTTTCATCAGACTCGTGCATGTTAAACAGGTCAAGCAGCCACTCCATCAGCAAAGGACACTCATATGTTCACATTTCTCTGGGTACATTTTCTGTGTCTGAAGCTTATTCTTTTTCAACACTCCAACTTTCTTTTCATCATTTCTTTGTCCTTACTAACACTAATAACATTTCTCTCAATTCTGGTCTAACGATAACATTTTAATAACAGAGAACATTTGTAGCTCAGGATTACAAATGAGGGAGGCCTTGGTGCTCTCTGAGCATGCTTGTTTTCTTGCAGATGTTTCATTACCCCAACTAGTTAGCATCATCATTGCTGATAATATATTGTTATCATTCATAGAAATCTCTAAAAAAAACACAAGCAAATTAAAGCCTGGTTCTATGTCAAGGATGCCTCCGCTATTCCGTTCTCACTAGGACCTCATATCTAGAGACCACCTTGCAAATTAATGTATTACTGCTCACAACTCAACAACCCAGTAATGTTTGGAATCAGGCAGCATCAAACTGAATAAACAAGAAACCAGTAACTCAGAGATACGGGTAATTTACTGATACACAGAGCAAACATTGTGTTGCTTTCTCATACTCTGTCTCTCTCTTGCTTTCCTTCTTTTTTTATTCTCTAGAGATCTGCTTCCGTATACATTAAGATTGCCACAAGCAATTTTGGAAGCTAATAGTGCCACGGAATTAGAAACCATCTCTGATTTGGGGATAGGTAAGTTGTGTTGAAAACGATATACGATATACTTACAAATACACACCTCTTATTTTGTTAGTTCGATTTTGTTATATGATGCTACGGATTTCTGCAAGAAGAATACATTCCAGACTGCCGTGGTCTGTTCCTTCTTCCCAGTGGAACTGTTTATAGAAATGTGTGAAAGGCTGTTGAGTACTATCTTCCATTTGAAGAGCCTTGGTGGCGCAGTGGTTAGAATGCAGTACTGCAGGCTAGTTCTGCTGATTGACGGCTGCCAGCAGTTCGACAGTTTGATCCTGACCGGCTCAAGGTTGACTCAGCCTTCCATCCTTCCGAGGTCGGAAAAATGAGGACCCAGATTGTTGGGGGCAATGTGCTGATTCTGTAAAGCACTTAGAGAGAGCTGTAAAGCACTGTGATGTGGTATATAAGTCTAAGGATCCTCTTCTTTGACTCATTGTCCAATTCAACTCTGATTTAAAGAGCCATTAAAGGGATAGCAGGAGCCTTGAATGTTTCAGTCAACTGTAAGGAATCAGACAGGAGGTGGAAAAAGAAAACCAGAAGAATTTATTTCTGCTGTTCTTCTCAGCGGTGTTACTATATGTCATTACAAATCTGAGTTCTATTTTGTTTTGTTTTCTGATAATGTTTAAGGAATATTTTGGATTGGTGAGGGTGAAGGTTTGTTCTCTGAGCTTGTGGGTTGGTTTACTTTTTAGCATTGTGTTTCCCAACCGTGGCAACTTTAAAAGGGCTGGGCTCAACTCCCAGAATTTTTTAGATGGAATGCTGGCTAAGGAATTCTGGGAGCTGAAGTCCACACATTTTAAAAGAGCCAACATTGAGAAACACAGCATTAGGACAACATTCAGCTTGTGTCTTTGCTTATGGGCTCGTGTAAAGAAATTCTAAAATAGTAGACATTAGTCATTTTTTTTTTTTGCTTCATTTGTTCATTTTTTATTGGTGGTTAAATGGCAGAATCGAAAGGCATTGGAGATCTGTACCAACTTCCCCCTCCCTCCCCCCCCCCCCACATTTATGGGAAGACATGAATCTGGAAAAAAAATGCTTACAACATTGCTAGTTACATAAAAGAAAGAAACAAGAGAGTTTTCTTTTTACAATTATATACTGTACATTAGGAGAAGCTGTATTTAAATGCTTCTTATGTGAGGGAACAAAACTAATTTTAGACATTTCTTTTTTTAAAAAAAGCATTAAAACAAATGAAGCAGAATACTTTTTGTACAGGAAGAATAACATGGGTTGGATTTATCCTGATCCACACTATTCAATGCACCCATCCCTCCATAAGATGCCTTGAACATTTGATGGGGTTGTAATGTTCTCATGCCATGCTGTCTGGAAGTACTAGAAGCTGTTGTCCCAAAATTATGGATAGAAAAGTCTAATTTGGTGTTTTCATATATTGAATTGGGCTCAGATTCATAAGGCAACCAATGACAATCGCCTCCAGCATGGCTGACTTTTCACTGTCACTAATTGAGGGCAGTTACCAAGTTGTCTTCAAACACAGCTTCACACAGAGGATATGTCAGTTGGCTAATTACATTTTGACATATTTAAACTCATGTAATTGAAGGGAAGAAATGGATAAGAAAGTGTCTTTTTAAAATTTAGAGTATAAATATTGGTAGCGGAGCCTAAGAAGAGCTACAGTATTAAACTTAGATATGTCTAACTTGACTACTTCCTCATTAGAATTCTACCTAAGGGATGGAGAAACATGTGGTTTTCCAGATGTTGCTATTCTACAAGTTTTGTTAACACTAGCATGATGTTTGGTGAAAGATGCTGAGTTTAGCAAACATCTGGATGGCCTCACATTCCTTACCTCTGAAGGAGAGGGGCAGCCAACACTTTAAGATTGTCCCAGGGTCAACTCAGCTCTGAGTACAGACAATTTGCCTTTCTTCACAAAATGGTTACATACAGAACTCAGAATGGTAGAAACACGCAAATTTTATCAAAAATTTGACATACAGGACCAGAAGGAATTCTAGAAGGAATTCAGTACATCCAGCTCAATCCCACTGTTTTAATATTGCTTTCATATGGGAGCTCTACTCATTTCTGAGTATATATACTTATCTTTGTGTTTGTAAATCTATTCTTATTTACTTTAAATAAAATAAGTGCAGTGAATAAAAGGGTTCAAATTTCACCTAAGATGCAATTTCACTGGGATTGTGCATGTCTGGTTCCTTGGGATTCATTAACTCATCTATAATATGAGATTAATATGTTCTGCCACATATAATTTTTCTCACAATAAAGAATATGCCAAAGTGGTTTAGATCAGGGTCCTCAAATCCCCGGGCCACAGACCATCATCGGTCCGTGGCCTGCCAGGTACTGGATCGCGCAAGCAAGTGAAGCCCCATCTGCATACACACAGGATCCAAGCAATGCATGAAACCACACCCCCTGGGCCATGGAAAAACCGCCTTCCATTGAAATGGTCCCTGGTACTCAAAAGATTGGGGGGCACTGGTTTAGATTATTAAAATAATATGCACAATAGTCTATTAGGCCCTGAAAATACTTTTTCAATTACAGAATAAATTTGCCTTGTACCAAATATATTAGCCAGGTAAGCTTAATATTGTTTAGACTGACCAGCAGTTGCTTTCTAGTATTTTAGAAAGGAACCTGGAAATAGCCAGGTCTAAACCTTGAACTTCCTGTTTGCAAAGCATGTGCTATCTCATTAAGCTATAATTCTTACTAAACCTTCCCTTTAAAAAAGTCATACTAAATAAGGGCATAACAAGATTGTAGTCCATCATATAGTTTTAGGAAATCTAAGCAACATAAATAGGTAGTGTAGCCATAGTTTCTTTCCTAAAAAGGAAAGATTTCATAATCTAAAACACTCACTTATTGCCAAGTTCCACTTCCTCTGGAATCATAGGAGATGGAATTCCCCATTTTGCACTGACCTTCCAAACTGATATATACATCGTCCTACAGAGAGTTTGTATTACCAGTTCCTTCTGCAGTGAATGTGGTTTCTATCAAAACATCATCACTAAATTGTTGGGTTTTAGATTTCTCTCATTGGGATGACACTGACAATGCTTTTCTTTTTGAGTTTGGGTCTAGTTTTTAGCAAAATTTGTGTTTGTAGGACCTGGTTTAAAATAACAACATTAGTGTAAAAGAAATAAACAACTACATTATCAAAAATGTGCCCAGGAAGAGTATGAAATGTAACATACAGTTTGCTTGATACGTTTCTGAATAGAACTGATAGAGCACCAGATATTAGATTTTTAGTTTTTACAGTTATATTGCACTTTTCATCAGATCAAGGACCATCCTCCATTTATTTCCTAATTTCACCAAAGATGTGATCTACAACGCTAATTTGTTCAGTTCCTGCTGAATATTATGAAGTGGTTGAAAATAACTTATCCACAGAACAGGGTGCAATTGTTCTCATTCAATTTAGATTCTGTTGAATACTCTACCCAAACTCAGGAAATGAACTTAAAAAGTACTATGCTCTCACCACTTTTATTCTTAGCAAAAGATCTGAAGTGAGCCTTATTCACAGTTAGGGATTCTTCTCCTTTGCAGGACTCATTGTCATATATGCAGGTAGTAGGCAATTTTCCTGAAGCAAGTCCGTTCTTTCTATTTTGGGGACATGTATTTGTTTCTGAAGGCTGTAAATATGAGGGAGTTATAATCCCAAAAATAATGGCCCCTCTACAAAGTAAGAGTAAGTAATTTCTGTTTCATTTTGGAATAGAAACCCGTATGACTCATATGTGATACTTAGGCCCATAGTTTTATATAAGTTATGGTTGTAACTGTACACAATGTTCTGAACTGTATCTACTGCAAAATATTGCCACCCATTTCTTATCCAAGTTCAGCTTGGAAGACATTATACCAGTTAACAGATAGATGTAATGTTGGGTTATACAGGTGAAACTTGAAAAATTAGAATATCGTGCAAAAGTTCATTTATTTCAGTAATGCAACTTAAAAGGTGAAACTAATATATGAGATAGACTCGTTACATGCGTAGCAAGATAGTTCAAGCCGTGATTCATAATTGAGATGATTATGGCTTACAGCTCATGAAAACCCCAAATCCACAATCTCAGAATATGAGAATATTGTGAAAAGGTGCAATATTCTAGGCTCAAAGTGTCCCACTCTAATCAGCTAATTAAGCCAATTAACTAATTAACACTTGCAAAGGGTTCCTGAGCCTTTAAATGGTCTCTCAGTCTAGTTCAGTAGGAATCACAATCATGGGAAAGACTGCTGACCTGACAGTTGTGCAGAAAACCATCATTGACACCCTCCATAAGGAGGGAAAGCCTCAAAAGGTAATTGCAAAAGAAGTTGGATGTTCCCAAAGTGCTGTACCAAAACACATTAATAGAAGGTTATGTAGAAGGGAAAAGTGTGGAAGAAAAAGGTGCACAAGCAGCAGGGATGACCACAGCCTGGAGAGGATTGTCAGGAAAAGGCCATTCAAAAGTGTTGGGGACTTTTACAAGGAGTGTACTGAGGCTGGAGTCAGTGCATCAAGAGCCACCACACACAGACAGATCCTGGACATGGGCTTCAAATGTCGTATTCCTCTTGTCAAGCCGCTCCTGAACAACAAACAATGTCAGAAGCGTCTTACCTGGGCTAAAGAAAAACAGAACTGGTCTGTTGCTCAGTGGTCCAAAGTCCTCTTTTCTGATGAGAGCAACTTTTGCATCTCATTTGGAAACCAAGGACCCAGAGTCTGGAGGAAGAATGGAGAGGCACACACTGCAAGATGCTTGAAGTCCAGTGTGAAGTTTCCACAGTCTGTGTTGATTTGGGGAGCCATGTCATCTGCTGGTGTTGGTCCACTGTGCTTCATTAAGTCCAGGGTCAATGCACCCTTCTACCAGGAGATTTTGGAGCACTTCATGCTTCCTTCTGCAGACGAGCTTTATGGGGATGTTGACTTCATTTTCCAGCAGGACTTGGCACCTGCCCACACTGCCAAAAGCACCAAAACCTGGTTCAATGACCGTGGGATTACTGTGCTTGATTGGCCAGCAAACTCACCTACCTGAACCCCATAGAGAATCTATGGGGCATTGCCAAGAGAAAGATGAGAGACATGAGACCAAACAATGCAGAAGAGCTGAAGGCCGCTATTGAAGCATCCTGGCCTTCCATAACACCTCAGCAGTGCCATAGGCTGATAGTTTCCATGCCACGCCGCATTGAGGCAGTAATTGCTGCAAAAGGGGCCCAAACCAAGTACTGAGTACATATGCATGCTGATACTTTTCAGATGTCCGACATTGTTCTATGTACAATCCTTGTTTTATTGATTGCATGTGATATTCTAATTTTCTGTGATTGTGGATTTGGGGTTTTCATAAGCTGTAAGCCATAATCATCACAATTATGACAAATCACAGCTTGAACTATCTTGCTTTGCATGTAATGAGTCTATCTCATATATTAGTTTCACCTTTTAAGTTGCATTACTGAAATAAATGAACTTTTTCATGATATTCTAATTTTTCGAGTTTCACCTATAATGTAGAAATGAAAACAATATCAAATATGCTGGTTTTACCTTCTGAAAAAGTGAGTATTGCCTGTAAACATGATCTTTCATCTAAGACAGAGAGGACTACAATCTGGATCAGAATCTTAGCAACCATCTGCAGGATATTTTTTCTAATACCCAGTTGTTTAGAGAAGTGACATTACTATTATTTTAGTATTGTTTCTAAATGAAAACTGGGTGAGTGAATTTTTCCATTAAAGAACATTCAGTTCTCTAAACAATCCCCTGCACTGAGAATAGGATGTTCTCTACCTCTATTTGGTGGTTAAATTGTATGAGTGGATTTTCAGATTCTGGTACAAAATAAAATAGACTCTAGACATGAGATCTGTCATGGATAATATAATAAGAACCATTGCAATGCAGAAAGCATTTTGGATACAGGGAAATCTGTTTTGCTGTGTTCAGTTAGAAAGCTTGGACAACTTTGTGGAGTACATCACCAATTTGCTTCATAGACATCATAACATTCTTGTGAATTGAAATAGGCTATTCTACACATGTAACACAACTCTATACAATTGTCCATACACGTAATTTATATAAAGTGATATTTGTTAGGAGCAACTTTTGATTTCTAACAAGGTGGTAATACAGCTTTTCAGACCAAACCAAGCTGTTATAACAAGCTTCAATCTCTCCTCATCTTGATGCCCTCCCAGCACCATATTTGAGGGTTAGGATGAGGTGGTAGTGTTGGCATACTTAAAGCAAGCTTGCACAACATATGGCTCACTGGCATTTTTTGAAATGATAAATCCATCATTGTTAAATCAGATGTTGTCACCAGCAATGAGCATCTGCCAGCACTGTCCCAAAAGGCATGCTGGCAAGTGCCTTCAGCCCTCCTGATGCCACTAGCTCCAATGCTGCTGCCACATCGCTAACCACTGAACAGCTAATCCAGTGATGGGATTCAAATTTTTTTACTACTGGTTCTTTGGACGTGGCTTGGTGGGCACGGTGTGGCTTGATGGGCATGGCTTGGTGGGCGTGGCAGGGGAAGGATACTGCAAAATCCCCATTCCCTCCCCACCCCACTAACCTACTTTCCAGCTCCGTTCTCCTGTGCAGGGAAACAAAAGAAGACCCAGCCAATCAGCTGGGACTCAGGAGGCAGAGAATAGATGGGGACGGGGCCAGTCAGAGGTGGTATTTGCTGGTTCTACGAACTACTCAAAATTTCTGCTATGGGTTCTCCAGAACTGGTCAGAACCTGCTGAATACCACCTCTGAGCTCATTCATTGTGACTTAAAATTATTTTTAATTGATCAATGTGGCCTTTTCACTCTATGAGTTGTGTAGGCTTGTTTATTGTAGACATGAGGGAGACCCCCAACAATATACTGGGAAACAGACATGGGCAGATTTGTCTCTGGTATGGTTTTTCTTCATAATTTGGTCTTGACTTAGTTTATTAACTATCTTAACTACTTATTTTGTCTACCACAATAGAGTGGTTTGGTTTTTAGTGGGGGTGAAATGGCTTTCCTCTTTGCACATCATTTTAGGGCATCCTTGTAAAAGTTACTGCTATTGCAAGGCTGAAAATGCTGATAGGGTTGGTCACTCAGGAAACCTTTCCCTGCAACAATTAGGTAATCACTGCAAATATTCCAATAGAATCATAGTTCTACCATTACAATGAACTATTATGGAGGAGACCCTTGAATCTTGATTTTATGAGTTCTTCATGCAGAAACCCTTACATTTTTTATTTCTTTTTCTTGTTTAATATTGTTTGAGAGAGCATAGAACCCTTCCATGTGCAAAGTCATGCAAACATTTTGGAAGCCTAGAGCTCTGTGCAACAAAGCTTTCCTAGTTTTATACAGTGGTAATGGCTATTCTTAGCCACATTAACTCATCATCTTTGCCTCTTCTTATAGACCATCCTCCTTTCAGATGTTGAATTTACAACAGGTTATGTGTACATTTATTAAACTGTTAATAAACCCTCCACTACAGAATTAAGGTTCCAAATGGCTTTGAAAGCACAGCTACCAACATGCCCACTGAAATTAAGGTGACAAATGACTTAGGAAGCAATGGGCCTCATCATGTCCAGGAAATCTACATTGGGAAAAATACTGGCTATCCCTATATATTAATGAAGGCTATTGATTTCCTTTCCTCCTATAATGTCATTACGCTATTTATCTTAATTTACCTTAATTGGATCAGTTTGAAACACTGTGATATATTCATGTACATAATTCTACTTTTTAAGCAACATTGTGCAAGTAGCGTTAAAACATTATTGCTTTTGGTTGGCTATCATTGTGGATATGGTTATTTATTCACAGGTTTCTGGAGCTCCTCTTTACATCAAAGACAAGGAAGAAGGCTTCTCCATTCTGTGAAAGACCCTGCTTACATCACAGCTCAGGCAAAAAAAGGAAAGAACCCCTGCCAGCCTTTTGCAAGCGGCACGAACAATTGTTCATATGAAACTGAGCTGTCAATAGGAAGTGACAAGCTGTGGTTTGTAAATCCTATTTTTATAGAGGAGAGCAGCTATCAATTTCCCCCACACGTTTCTCCTTCAGAGATCTTCAGGGAGAGTCCTTCTGACGGTAGAAACCTTGTGACAAAACCTCCAAAGAGATCTCCTACTCGACGTCCCCCTCCTCCTCCTCCTTCTCTTCCTCCTCCTTCTCTTCCTCCTCCTCCTCCTCCACCACCACCACCACCTCTATTGTCCTTTCATGCTGTGAAACAAGCCAAAACATCTTCTATGACCCCTTCCAAAGAGGATCAATTCCAAAATTTGAAGAAAACCAAAAAGGAGATGAAAACTGAAATTAGCAAAGACAAGGAAGATAGCAGACAAGAGATCTTTTTTCCTCATAGCCTTCCATCTACAGATTCAAAGAAGTTTCCTCCATCCATTCCACCAAGGCGATGTTCATCTGAGAGAACTTCAGGAAACTCTTCCTTGGATAAAAGTCAGGAATGTTCCCTGCCAGAAGAAAAACAAGTCGAAAAACAGAATAGGAGGAATGCAACTTTGGCTAACGATTACCAGGGTGATAAAGCTCCAGACTTATTGGTGGAAGTGACAGAGAACTCTGCCTCAAATGCTCAAAGCTTGAAGCCTGATGAAGAAGACAAGAAAGAACTTACAGAACAGCAGCAGAATTTATCATCGGGAAAAACCTCCCAACCTCCCATCCCACCACTAAGAAAGAAGAGGTCCGTTAAACAGTCATCATCTACCAGCTCCTTTTCTTTGGAGCAAAAGACCATTGAAGAGCCAGAAGTTCAACCAGTGAATAAATCAAGAATAGAAAAAACTTGCTCCCTTTCCAAAAAAGAATCAAAATCTCATCTTGAGCTTGTCAGCATATCAGATTGTGAACATTCAAGTGATTCATTGCATTCTCCTGTAGGCAGCGCAAGGGCTCAAATGTCTGCCTCTGAGCCAGATTCTTATTCTACAAGTAGCACTGAAGATGAGTTCGAACTGAGGGCCAGTCCTACAGTGAAGAAGTCCCATTCGATGATTTTAGGCAGGGCCAAGCGTCGTCTGTCCATGGTCAGCCTAAGCAATGTCTTCACAGCATTTCTCTCTTCTGACCGAAAGCTCCAGAAGAAGATTGTGGAACTAGCCCAGGATAAAGACTCTTACTTTGGCAACCTGGTGCAGGACTATAAAGTCTATAGTCTGGAGATGATGGCAAAGCAGATCTCCAGCACAGAAATGCTACAAGAGATTCGCTTAATGATGACACAATTGAAAAGTTACTTAATTCAAAGTACCGAGCTGAAATCTTTAATGGACCAGACTGTTCATACAGATGAGAAGCTAGGTGAGTGTTCACATTTCTAGGGGGCTTTTGATCTATAAGCAAGAATGGCATACAGTTTCATTGCATACAGACTAGGGTCAGTAATAGGAGGTAGCAAATATAGTCATTATCATCTAGTAGTTCTCCAGATCCAACCCAACCTGTGATGGAGTCTTTTCCCCAACGAAGCATTAAGAATCTGCTTCTCTTGTTCCTTCCCTTTTCAGAATGGTATTTTAAAAAATTGGATGAAGGGAAAAAAATCACTTGCCCTGAGTTAAAGAATATGTTTTTATTTCTGAACCCCATTCTCTGCATCTCAGCATACAGCTACAGCTGATATTCATCCTTAATTTTAAAGCACCTTCAATTATATGCACTCAACAAAAATAACCATCAACTTAATAGGATGAACATGGAGATAATACAGAGACAGGTAGCAATCAAAGTTGATTCCTTTTTCTGATTGCACTTTTTCCCATTGTCCTTTTTCTTCTTTTTATTTCACATGGAGATAAACTAGAGTACATGTTGTAAATTAACAGTATGAATGCAAACAAGGACAAGCACAGTGGGCAGAGTATATAAGGAGAAAGTAGGTTTCTAAAGAATTGGTTATTTCTTTTAACTTTTTGATCCTCAGCTTAGTTTTGTGTAGATATTCCCACAATTAGGATGGAAAAGAAGATGTTTTGTTAAGTCTGGTCAATGGCTGCTGTTCAATGGTAGATTTTACACATAGTTATCCAAAGATTTAAAAAAAACATGTTTCAAAACAACATCTGTTTGTGGATCATTTGGAAGTAAATGTGTCCATTTCCTTCATAATATTATCATGCACTTTGGTATCCAGGCATCTAGTCTATGACATATAAACACACAGAGAAAGCTTATTCTACTAATTTTCTCATTTCAGACTGCTTTTAAAATGCGTAGAAATGTCAGTTCTATGAAATTGAAATTTCCATGGTCATTAACTATCACCTTTTCACTATCCAACTCTTTATTATCGTACAGGCTATAATTATTGAGTTATTTAGCTTAAGGATATAATTTTATGCATGTGTTACATGAATAATATTACAACTTCAATTTCTATCAGCCCCAGGGGCAAGGGATTGTGGGAGTGCATAAATGCTACGATTGCATGTAAATTAGTAGTACTGAAATGTTAGTTTGTAAATTAGTAAATTAGTATTACTGAAATGTTAGTTTGTAAATTAGTAAATTAGTATTACTGAAATGTTTGTGTTGTGAATTAAATTATAGATTGCTCTGATTAGTTCTGAGATAAGAGAAGGAGTTTGTCTTGGAAGGTATCACTGCATTTGTATGAAAGTGCCTTTTTAAAAAGATACCGTATTTGCCGGCGTATAAGATGACTTTTTGCCCTGAAAACATGCCTCCAAGTGGGGGGTCGTCTTATACGCCGGGAAATACGTTGTTGTCACTCGGTGCAAGAGCGACAGGGCGGAGCTCCACAACTTGTGAAGCCCCTTCAAGCCCAGCCGGAGTCTCTCCCAGCCAGCGCGCGCTTGCGACTTGGGAACCGGCCAAGCGACTTTAAAACCGAGCGGAGGCCAGAGATAGCCAGAATTACCCTCACACACCACACACACACACACACACACACACAGAGAGAGAGAGAGAGAGAGAGAGAGAGAATTGGCAGCTGTCCATCCCCCACCCTTGGAGTCCCGATGGCGCGCACGCGGGGCTGCTTAAGGGAGGAGGCCTTTCACTTTCCCCGGGAGAGGGGCAGGCGCGTCACTTTCACTTGCAGGCAGCAGTGTGGCCTCTCCTTTCCTTCCCACCCACCCACCCACTCCGCTCGTGCGAGCGGACCGGGCAGGCTCAGGCTTTGCCCCCATCCCTCACCTCCTTCCCCCCCCTCCACCCCCCAGTGGCAGAAACTTTGCCGCACGTGGGGATGAGTGGAGGGGTGGGAGAGCAGTGACGCCGCTCAAAGCTGAGAAAGCGCCATCCTTGCTTTTGCGCTTTGGGAAGAGTTCGTGTTTTTTTTTTTTGTTTTTCTCCCAGGAATGGGATGCTGCTTGTGCGATTTTCTTTGGGAAGTTTTCTCTTCCCGGTTTCAGCCTTTGCTCCAAGTGGGGGTCGTCTTATACGGCGAGTATATAACAAACTCTATATTTTGAGTGGAAATGTTGGGGCTCGTCTTATACGCCCAGTCGTCTTATACGCCGGCAAATACGGTACATCTTGTGTGTGTGTGTGTGTGTGTATATATGTATATATATGTATATATATGTATATATATATATATATATATATATATATATATATATATATATATATATATATATATATATATATATATATGGTATTCAGCTTTGTTCGGGTATTTTCCATGTCATTATAGTTGTGCTTTTAAAGTTGTAGCAGCGTTTGGCAGAATCTCATCTGCCATCATCAGGCTTCTGTATTGTGTCTCGTCTGTGAGTCAGATGAACACGATACAAAGCCTGATGATGGCAGATGAGATTCTGCAAACGTTGCTGCAACTTTAAAAGCACAACTATAATGACGTGGGAAAATACCCGAACAAAGCTGAATACCATACATGTAAGTACCCAAACTGAAAACTTAAGAAATTATATATATATATATATATATATATATATATATATATATATATATATATATATATATATATATATATATATATCACTGCTTCTCCAGTTGCTACAAAGAAGATCAAGTACTTTGGCTGTAATCTCATGGACTGATTTGGATTGTTAACACTCTAGGGCTGAGACAGGAGAGTGAGATGCAACTTGCTGAACTTTTGCAGAAATAAACTTGGGATTTTGCTCATTTGTTGCAATCCTTAGGCAATAATTTCAGTCGAATATGAGCTATAGAATCATGAACTATTACCCTGCAGAATTCAACATTAGGATTGCAAAAGTATTTCATGAAATACTTCATGGAATAATTCCATGAGCAAAATACTTGTTTTGCAGCTATCAAAACAACTATGAGTTTCATGTGGAAATGAAAGTTTTAAGAATTGCTCCACCACATATCCACTTCCTACAGAATCATCTATTTACACAATCATGCTGTTAATATTTCCTCCTGATCTAGAACTGATCTCCATATTTTTGTATAGAAAGCTTCCAATTCTTTACAATATGCCACTCCCTGGGAAATTACTTGAAACTGCTTGGGGAAAAATGCTGAAGCTATATCCCTGAGCTTACTTCGCTTGTTACATCCAGACCAATTTTCACTTATAATTTTCCAAATATACCTTTTCATCTCTTAAAAGAATGCGAAGATCTTTTGGCAAAATGACAGAAATCTTCTAGCCCATAGATAAGTGAATTTAACTTTCCTTTGAGTCTACTCTATTCTCATTGCCTTAAATGTCCATGTTATGTTTTCTTCACTATGTTTTGACTACTTCATTCAATTCCCAGTAAACCAAGCACATATGAAAAAACTAAAAAATACTTTAAAAAGCACCTTCTTTGATATTCTGTTTTAATTGATTATCTATACTTTCTTAAGTGAATTGTCTATCTGGATATCTCAAACATTGAACACTACTTTGTATAGAGCCCCTTCCAGAAGAATGGCTTGAGGCAATTCTTTTCTTTTCCCCATCTCTGTAAAAAGACCTTGGTAAGAATTAAAAGGTATGAGTGAACTTGCAGGAGAAACTGATTGGTTTTTTTTATGCATTTATTAAATGTTAAACCTAACCTAATTTTTATATAATCTAAACAACAGTATTTTAAAGTATTTTGAGACTTGTATTAATCAAGTCCAGAATTTCAGCATTCCCAGCAGAAAAATGAGGAACATACATACATACCTACATACATACCTACATACATGTTGCATCTGTTCACTATAGCTGTAGGAGATGACCAGGCTGAGCCCAAGTGAGGGGTGGGGTCAAATGCATCATCAATCATGAGTTCCTATTTGAACTGCCTGGATCTCCTGATTTCCATGGTGCTTGACAAAAGCTCTGTCTTAGCTCAAGTGCTGATGAAATATGGTGTTTATTGTATTTACAAATAGCCTTTGGTCAGAGAAGACCTATCTCTGACTTCACCAAAACCTAGTCCCTCAAATTTGATTATAAAACGGCTAATGGAATTTGTACAAATATGGACAGGTGCTCAGAATGATGGCAGAGAAAACCAAAAATTACATCTTACTGTGAAAGTTAATTGAGGTCAGGATCAAGGCAGATAAAACAACAGAGTCATTATTAGCTGTCTTGATGTAAATCTCTATGGGTTCCAAAGTCTGAATATTCTGGTCTTATTACGTTGCTGCTCTCTTGTATATTCCTTTGACGTGTTTTATTTTCCCTTTTTTCCAGAGATGATAATAGAATCAGCTTTGCACAAATGTGTCTTGAAGCCTTTAAAAGTGCCCATTGATATTTACCTA
The DNA here is from genome assembly GCF_049901735.1 of Notechis scutatus. Lineage (NCBI taxonomy): Eukaryota > Metazoa > Chordata > Lepidosauria > Squamata > Elapidae > Notechis > Notechis scutatus. Next base: position 300,976,524 of record NC_142009.1, read on the forward strand.
CGGGAAATCCATAACAAAGATGGATCTTTCAAACTCCTAAAGGAAAACCAGCAAGTCATACAAAATACAACTACAACCGACTTGGGAGTCACCACTAGTGTGCCTGAATCTGCATTGCTGGAGAGAATATTCCATAAATTCACAACCATGACCAAGGCTTATTCTCCAGAAAAGAAAATCAGCATTCTCCTGAAGTCTTGCAAACTCATTTATGATTCTATGACTCAAGGAAACCCAGGTACTGTATTTAAAAAACCCTTTTAAAAAACAGTCATACTTTTAAATATTAATAGCTAATCTGATAAAGTGACAATGATGATTAGTGTAGATTTGTGCTAGAAATAACAGAACCTTCAAAACTTTTGGTCATGGGTATCCGAGCAGATACAGAAATGGCTGAAGTAAACACAAGTATCCATATAGAAAACAATAAAAAAAACAGAAAGTAATAGTTAAAATTATCATGTTATACAATATCTTGGAAAGTCACCCAAATAAGTCCAGAAACAAAATCAAGCAAAGTTTGTTTATTTTAATAAAATGTATAGCCTGCTCCAGCCTGCTAGGACTTTGGGAAGTCTTATATAACAGGGGTCTCCAACCTTGGGCTTTGCTGGCTGGGGAATTCTGGGAGTCAGAGTCCCCCAGGCTTCAAGGGCCTAAGGTTGGAGACCCCTGTTATATAATACCATCATAAAGGTACAGTAGCACAATAGTTCTCAGCTTACGATTAGAATTGACCCCAACGTTTCTGTTGCTAAGCGAGACAGCTGTTAAGTGAGTTTTGTGTCCCATTTTATGACTTTTCTGGCCACAGTTGTTAAATGAATCAGTGCAGTTGTTAAGTTAGTAGCAGGATTGCTAAGTGAAACTGGCTTCCCCATTGGCTTTGCTCGTCAGAAGATCACAAAAGGTGATCACATGACTCAGAGGCATGGCAACCATCATAAATACAAGGCAGTTGCCAGGTGTCTGAATATTGATCACATAACCATGGGGATGCTGCCACGTCATGTGAAAAACAATCGTAAGTCACTTTTTTCAGTGTTGTTGTTACCTTTGAATTGTCCCTAATTGAACTGTTGTAAGTCAAGGACTACCTGTATTGCAGCCTGAATCTGTAATCGGGATCTGAAATTCATTACTAAGAGGCTGATTTCACTGTACTATGAAAGACAAGATTTCTTTCTTTTTAGAAAAGTTGTATTCTTCCTGGAGAGCGTAATATTTGAATAGTTTGATTAAATATGTTTGTAAAGTATTTTGAAATCAACACATAGCTATCAACTCCATTAATTATTTATCCGGTTCTACCACAAAACTAAGGGAGACGCACGTTTACCCATAAGTGAGGAAAGATTCTTCATTCCTTTATGGACATCTGGGAAGGATTCCAATTCCTCTAAATTCTGCATTCAATTATTAAATACCTCTTTCTTCCGAGCCCCGCAGTCCAATCACAATTAATGGTTGATCCAGCAGAGTTTAACTAGGAGACGATAATAGCATGGGGCTTTACAGCACAGGAGAAGGGTGTTTATTTTAAGCCTCTTATAGATATTTATGAGACAATGTTTCATTTCTTTGAACAAAAACCAAAAAAGAAGACAAGCTGGATTTGGAATAAGGCAGTTTCACCTTGAGCAAGGAAGTCTGTTTCCAGTGTCACTGAAGGAATCCCTGAAAGATTTACAGCTGCTAATTTGGTCAGAGGTCACAGCAGACGGAGAATTCAATCAGATTTCCACAGATTCTTCTCTTTCCTTTCTTGCTTCGCAGAAAGACAAATACTAGAGAATATAACCTGTCTCTCTGGCACATTCCATAACCTAGCATCGTTCAATCTAGCACTCACCAACTGTGGACCACTATTTGCACTTCACAAGATGTGCTCGCACACAATTCAGCCATAGTAGAAGCTTCAATCATTTCCCCTTTGCCTGAACTAAGTGGCTCTCTAGAGAATCCAGAATATAGTCCCACCAGTGTATGCTAAGCATAATTCCTGTCAGACACTCTTCAGATATCTTTTCCTGGCTTGATCCATGCGCAGCAGGACACATCTGAGGTTCTAATATGTGCAGATAATTTAACAACCATGAATTGTTCTAGTTCGAGAGTCCCCCTTATCTGGGCACCCAAGTCTGGAAAAGATAGTATAAAACCTCTATTTTTTCTAGATAACTTGTGGTCACTTTCTTCCTTCTAATCGCATCATACTTAGCAGCAGTATTTTTTTTTCAAATGTGTTCCCATGCCATTGACTTTATCTTGTCCACAGTCCATGAGTGAGGCAGCTTTAAGTGATTCTTCGCTGCGCTTGTGGTAAAGCAGCATTTCCTCCTTTACATTAACACATCTGACCACAGCCTCAAAGTGTTGTAAAATGTTTTAGGTTTTGTAACATGTTATTTTGGAGGGATGTCAAGTAATTCTACTGTCATGAAACAGAGGCAGTATTCCTCAGAAGGACTGTCAACAGGGACATTAATTTTGTATTGATAATGTGTTTTTTTTTGCAGACTCAAGGATGGGTGGGTAGCACTTCAGCTCTGAACAGGGAAAGGTCCCATGTATACTTTGTGCTTAATATATATAACAACCCATAGTAATATGGCAATTTGAATTTTGTCCCAAGACAACACTTCAGAGGGATGGCAGAGGTACATGGGAGGGAGATCAGCTGATGCTCTTTGCTACTCCTCCATCCTGATGGACAGGTGTATTAAGAATTGTGTATATTAAAACAGAAAGTGTTGCTCCATCCCATGTCTCCCAACCCCTTTCTCTGATCTACTGATCTGTCAACTAAGCTAGTTTGAGACAAAGATGTAATGCTCCACTGGAAGAATAGACCAATGTTCACAAACAGCCTGAGCAGCAGGTCAGCAATGTTGATTTTCCAACATGGATGATCTATCACTAGAGCACCATGAAAGGTGGTGAAAGTCTCCATCCCAGGAAACTGCCCACAATTGGCAGGTCTGTCCCACTACATGTTAAGAGCAGCAATTGGAAGTGGCTTTTCCTGCATACAGGTGATGCTGGGTAAAGAGATGAGGCAGCCAGGAAAGTGCATCAATTATTGTCCTTAAATTATTCCATATTACATTATATTACATATAATATAATATGGAATAATGTAAGGATTATATTATATTACATATAATATAAGAGCAGGATATTTTCAAACTTTATGCAATAGTGGCGAATATCTATAGCTTGGATGTAGGGTGAGAGTGAAGGTTCGTTCTCTGAGCTTATGGGTTGGTTTCTGAATGTTTTCGTTACCAGGCTAGATAACATCGTCAGCTGAGTTCAGGGGATGTCAGTGTTCTTCTGTTTATAAGGATTGAGGTGTGGGTGTGTCAAGTGAGGGGTCTTGTGAAGGTTGACCCATCACAAGACCCTCACTTGACACACCCACATCTGAAGCCTTATAAACAGAGGAACACCGACACTGACATCCCCTAAAAACGTTCAGAAATCAACCCACAAGCTCGGAGAACGAAACTTTGCCCTCTTTCAAGCCTTATCACTAAAACAGAATATAGTACAGCCATCTGTGCAATGTAATTTATGCCAGTATACATAACTATTGAATCAGGGATGGGAAGAATTATGCCAATATGGCTGTGAGGAAATGTCCAATGACTAATTGCAACTTTCTCTGGGTGGAGTTCAAAATGATGTACCAAAGAGCAACGGGGTAGGGAAATCTTAAAGAAAACTTACCAAAAAATCAACCATATTTTCAAACTATAGTTAACTCTAATAGTGTATCTAAGTTCACTAAAAAAATACTCAGAAAAGGAAGAAATAACAAGTTTAAAAGCAGTCATATTTTCCCCATCCTCTCCTATTTATCATCTATCTATCTATCATCTATCTATCTATCTATCTATCTATCTATCTATCTATCTATCTATCTATCATAGATCTATCTATCTATCTATCTATCTATCTATCTATCTATCTATCTATCTATCATCTATCATCTATCATCTATCTATCATCTACCTACCTACCTACCTACCTACCTACCATCTATCTATCATCTATCTACTTGTCTCCTATATATATATATATTTTACAAATAACTGGAGACAGTGAACATATCCAACACACCTTCCTTCTCCTATTTTCTCCACACAACAAGTACCCTGTGAAGTGAATTGGGCTGCAAAAGAGTAACTGGCCCAAGTTCATGCAGCTGGCTTTCGTTATTATTTTTGGCAGTCATGGCTGAGATTCTGGAGGCAAAACTTCCATTACAGAATGTGGCAACCACTGATAGTTCTTTTCCCAGTGAATTTATCTAGTTCTTCCCAAATGATCAAAATCAGTACAATTATTGCATAAGAGAACAAATTGCACATTACAGTTCTGCTTTAGTTCTCTGTTCAGATATATGATAGATGAACCCAGGTGCTAATATTCAGGAATATTGGAATGAGGGGAGAGTTGATGATTCTATTATGCCTCTCCTGTCATTATAACACCTCGTATCAAGTACTGCTGTTTCATTCTGTTGGGTCTCGCTCCAGACCCAAAGCTTCCTCCGTCATCACAGAATGTGGAAATATAGTACAAAGAAAAAAAATTCACGAAAAATTATTGGAATAATGAAATATTTCTTCTCTTTAGCAATCATGTTTTATGTTTTTGCAAAACGAGATGATTGATTATTATGAAATTCTATTGATACCATAAGGTACAATTTATGAAGGAAGCCTTAATGCTTTTAAGCTCTGCCACTTAACCTACAGATTTTCCTTTTTATCATGTATTCTCATGATTTTTTTTTGGCGGGGGGAGTTTTGCATAAAAGAGTATTTAAGGCTGCATCTGAATATAAATCTCAGCTTGAAAAGCAATTTATTCTGAGGTTTTCTGACATATAGGGAAATATTTTAAAAATCCAATGGCTCTGTTCTAAAATCCACTTAAGCATGCTTAAGCCTATTGATTACGGTGGGCTTAAAGCATGATTTAATCTGTTTTGGACTGTGGTTGGTGAGAACATCTGGAAACAGAAGATTATCTCATAGCATGTCACTTCAACATTGGTATACTTTTAAAATCAGTTTGACTATCATATTTTATGTAAAGTTCAGCTCAGTAAGCATGTACAATAGTCAGATCTCTTCCATAATTAGATGTTCATTTTTATCACAGAATAACTCTTTCCATAATTTCACAGTATTCTAGCTGGTCAGAATTCTATTCCTTTCCCCACACTATGTTTGCTTGTAACAGAGCACTGTTACAACTGCACTCTTACTCTGCAAAAATGTATTTTTATAACACAAAACACTGAGTACTATTTCTTCATATAAGACAGTGGTGGCTAAGCTTTTTTGGCTCCTGTGCCAAAAATTGTGTGCGCGCTTGCACGCTCGCACTCGTGTGCCAGCACCCAGAAGGCAATGCGCACTCCCACACACCCTCTATGCATGCACACGTAATCCCCATGCACCCACCTGCCCCCGCCGCCCCCTTACCTGCACTGTGGCTCACAGCTGATTTTTGGCTGGTTTGAGGCCTTTTTCAGCCTCCCAGAGCCTTGAGGAAGGCCAAAAACTAGCCCCGTTTCGTCACTTCTGGTATTTTCGGAAAAACAGGAAGTGATGAAACGGGGCTAGTTTTCACCCTGCAAAGCCTGCAGAAGCCTTCCTCAAGCCTTTGGGAGGCTGAAAAAGGTCTCAAACCAGCCAAAAATCAGCTGTGAGACATGCGCATGCCCAGTGAGGTAAGTTTGCCTGCAGCTCACGTGCCAGCACAAATGGCTCTGCGTGCCACCTTTGGCACGCATGCCATAGGTTCGCCATCATGGATATAGTCATTTGCTGCCATGAAATGAGGTGGTGGTTTTAAAGTTTAGCTTTAAAAGGTAATGAAGTAAATTCATGGAAGTACAGAGTCAGAATGTTAAGTTTAATGCAAGGGGTGGCATACTAGTCATTAGGAAGAAGGAGAGGATAAATCTGGTTCTGTCCTGCTTATGAACTCCTCAGAGTGTCTGGATGGCAGTTATAGAAACAGTTTTTGGAATCATCGAACTGTGCTGTTCTTGGGTTCATACCTCAGAGAATGTATCCAAATCTGATGAAGACTATGAAGTTAGTGAAAGGACCCTGGAAATCTGGATTGCAGCCAAGTCAGTTTGTATGTTTATATCGGCAGCAGAACTTATTCTAGTTCATGTTTTGGCAATTATAAGAACCAAACGCTCTACAATGATTTGGATAAGGCCTGGTTAATTCATGAACTTGTTATTTGGATTGCACAACTAAGTCACACTTCCTTAAGTTCAAGCAATTGTTCTCTCCCAAAGACTTTTGAGTGAGTCAACTCTGTTCTCCTTTTAGGGAAGCCTCATGGAGCAGATGACTTCCTCCCAGTGCTCATGTATGTTCTGGCCCGCAGTGACCTGACAGAGATGATTCTCAATGTAGAGTATATGATGGAACTTATGGACCCTGCCCTGCAGCTGGGTGAAGGTATGAAAGAACTCCAGTGTATTGATGCAATGCAGAAGTGGCCAGTTTGCAGGCCACATAAAGCTTATCCAGGTCTTTTCTTGCACGCCCCCACTCCCCCAGATCTCATCAACATTGCGTGGAAAATACAAACATTTGGTAGATTTCCAGGATTTAAAACAAAAACAAGAGCCGTGCACAAAAGTTCAGATAAATTTAATTCACATTAGCCTCCCTAACCTAACCCCCAAAGAAAACAAAAAGCACAAACACGTATTTTTGGGTGATGTCACTGAAGAAGTACTATGCCTTACAGTAGGGGTGTCCAACCTCGACAATTTTAAGACTCATGGACTTTAACTTCCATGCTGGCTGAGGGATTCTGGAAATTGAAGTCCACAAGTCTTGAAGTTGCCAAGGTTGGACAAACCTGCCTTACATCCTTCTGAGGTAGAATGAAAAATGTAAGGCTCCTACCTGTGGTGGTAGAAGAACATATAATGAGAGTAAAATGGAATAGGCCTAATAAACTATTTTTATCTTGGCTAATATTCAGAAGCTAAGTAAGATCAATCCTGTTCAGTTTTACATAGGGAGACCACCAGGAAACTAAGCAATCTAGGCGAGACTAGAAAGAAGAAGAGAAGGGCAAACAACTTCCATATCATAGCAACCTTCTTCTGAAAATAATGATCACAACAACAACAAAAACTTGCCAGACTGACAGAAATACAGACATGTCCGATATTTTCTCTTTGCAGTAGTTCAGTTATGGCTATTATACCTGGGCAGCTACAGCTCAGATAACCACAAGGCCTGGATTTGGGAGGAACAGTTCCAGAGGTGGTATTCAGCACGTTCTGACCAGTTCTGGAGAACCATAGTGGAAACCTTGAGTCGTTCGGAGGACCAGCAAATACCACCTCTGACTGGAGATTTTACACTATCCTTCCCCTGCCACGCCCACCAAGCCACGCCCACAAAAATGGTAGTAAAAAAAAAAAGAATCCTACCACAGAATAGTTCAGTGGTGAGAAAGGTTAAGAGATTAGCCTGGGATTACAAAAGCTCATCTTCCAATACTGGCAATATCAGTGACTTGAGGCTGGTCATTCTCTCTTAGTCCAACATGCCTCACAGGGTTGTTTCTATGAATAAAATTAAGAGAGAGCCACATGGAAGGTACTTTACATTCGCACACAAAAATAATGATATTAATACATTAAAAAAGAGGGGGAAAAGCAAAAAAAGATGAATAAGAATTAATAGACATTAAATATTTTTATGTGGATTCTTTTTTAGACCCCTTTTTGTGGATTAGTCTTACACTATACAGGTAGTCCTCAATGTATGACCACAACTGACGCCAGAATTTATGTTGTTAAGTGAGAGATTTGTTAAGGGAGTTTTGCTCCATTTTATGATCTTTCTAGCTACAGTTGTTAAGTGAATCATTGCAGTTGTTAAGTTAGTAACTTGGTTGTTAAATTAATCTGGCTTCCCCATGCAGTTTGCTTGTCAGCAGATCAAAAAAGTAGTTCACATGACCCCAGGACACTGCCACCATCATAAATATGACTCAGGTGTCAATCATCCAAATTTTGATCACATGACCATGAAGATGCTGTAATGGTCATAGGTCTGAAAAATGGTCATAAGTCACTTTTTTCAATGCTGTTGTAACTTTGAATGGTCACTGTTGTAAGTCAAGGACTACCTGTAGTTATTACCTGAAAGGAGGGGTTATGATATTTTGCATATTTATAATATTTGTTTTTGTTTTTATTGTTAGTCAATTGTAGAGAATTTGTTGATGGTGGGTGTTAGGGTTTGGGGATTTACCCCCTAGCAGAGTATTTCAGCAGTAGTCAAGCCAGGCAACCAAAGGAGAGCGGAAGGGCCCCAGAGTATACACACACTGAACACAAACACTGTTTGTAGTTTAAATAGTTTTTAATCCAGTTAGAGTTTAAGCATTATCATTCAGTCCATTAAGTCATTCACAGTATTTCCATCCAGTAAGACTCACTAGTATAGTCCAAGTTAAGAGTCCTTGCAATATCTTTATCGGCTGATAAAGATATCTTCTCCTCCTCCGGTTTCACTCTCCAGAGAAACAAACGCTGGATATTCAGCAAACAGTAGCAAACAATAACAGTTCAGTCACAGGCACTCACAGTCAGTAATCACAGTTAGTCGCAGCAGCACACAGTTACAGCCAGCTCACAGTTACAGACAATAACATACAGCAGACAGCAGTTACAGACAGAGTCAGTAAGTTTTCCAGCTTCTAATGCTTCCTTATATAGTAACTTCTAACCGCACCCTTAATCGGCTAATTGCCTGCTGCATTGTGCTTAAAGTGATAAGCACTTAAACCATGATATCTAAGTTTTATATATTTATTCACCCAAACCATATTTGGTATCAATGTTATACCTAACATACTCCCCTTTTGGGTGAAATAAATATATAATACCTTTACAATCTTATCCCATATTTTTCACAACTCTCCTGGTGCTTACTGGCACCTTGGGCTTTAGTAAAGTTATCAGCTAAATTGTCCTCCGACATACAGTACTCTAGCTGAATCATCTTACTTCTTACAGATTGTCTCACGTTTAGGTATCTTAGATCTGTATGCTTGCTCCTTGTTTTTACTCCAATATTTGTGGCCATTTGAATTGCTGCCTGATTATCTTCATGTATAATTATAGGATAATCTACAGTTATACCTATATCAATTAACATTTGTTTATACATTATTAACTCTGTACATAACAATGATAAACAGGAGAATTCTGCCTCCATAGTAGACAAACTTATATGCTGTTGTCTTATTGACTTCCAGCCTATTAATGTATTACCCAGCATTATGGCTGTTCCTGAAGTCGACTTTCTAGTGTCTCTTTCTGATGCAAAGCTAGCATCTGCATATGCACACAGAATTAAATCACCCTTTGGTTCTAAATACAATGAATAATTCATTGTCTTTTTAAGATATCTTAATATCCTCTTAGCTGCATTCCAGTGTCTTTCACATGGTGCAGAATTGAATCTAGCCAACTGATTCACGCAGTACGATATATCTGGTCTAGACCAATTACTAATATAACTCAAACTACCAATTAAAGATTGATAAATCACCTTATCAAACTCAGGGCTTTGTACATCAGTGTTGCTAAACTCCTGACTCATTGGAGTCTTAGCTGGCTTACAAAGCTCCATCTTGTAATCTTTTAGCAATTTGCTTATCTTATCTTCCTGAGATATCTTAAAACCTTTCAGTGTTTTCTTTATATTCAAACCGAGATACTTCTTTATCTCCCTAATTGCTTGATCTTTATTCTCTTTCCTAATGATGCTATTATTTTATTTGCTTCATCATTAGTTTCAGTTATCAAAGCAATATCATCTGTGAATAGTAATAATAATGATACTTTCCCATTTGTCTCCCTCTTAAACAGACATGGATCGGCTAAACCAGCTTTAAATCCTATATTGTTAAGTTCCTTTACAATATACTGGTTCCATTCATAGCCTGATTGTTTAAGACCATATAGACTTTTCTTTAACAACCAACAATCATTATTATCCTTATTTTCACTTTTAATACCAACAGGTTTTTTCATATAAATAATATGTTTTAATGGGGCGTGCAAGTAAGCAGTTTCCACATCTAGATGGTTAACTATATAGTTTTTACTAGCTGCCCACACTAAAGCTGCCCTCAAGGTTGCTGCCTTAAGACTAGGTGCAAACACCTCATCATAGTCATTAGCATTCTGCCTAAAACCTTGGGCTACTAACCTTGCCTTATGGATTAAATTACCATCCTTATCTGTTTTTACCTTAAATATCCATTTGCAGCCAATGGATTTCTTTCCTACAGGTAATTTGGCATTTTCATACACTTTCATATCTCTCAATGAATTCAGTTCTTATTCATTGCTGCATACCATTTTTCTTTTTCCTTATTAGGATACTTTTTAATTTCTTCTACAGAATTAGGAACTTGATTAATCTGGCACACTGTGTTAGCCTGGTACCTATCAGGCGGTCTAGATACACGTGTAGTTCTTCTGGGAATTACAGGGCTTACAGGAGGACTTTGTTGAACTACTACCTGTTCATCTTCCTCATCCTGTTCAGCTATTGAATCTGTTTCTTCCTTTATGGGCACTATCTCATCCTGTATTTGTCTCTTTACTTTATTTTTAAAATTACAGGGATAACTAATAGAATTTCTATAGGATTCAATAATTACATCTTTATTGGCATCCTGTTCTAATTTCTCCCATCCTTCATGTTCTAGAAATTGGGCACTAGCACTACATAACACTTTAGATGTGCCTTTCTCCCAAAATCTATATGCCCTATGGTTTGCTTGATAACCAACGAAGAAAAATCTTTTAGCTCTATGTTGCCCTTTTTTTCTGAGTTGTGCAGGAATATGCACCCATGCTGGTGCACCAAATGTGTGCAGGTAACTTAGATCAGGTTTCCTGCCATGCCATCTGGTGAATGGTATTTCACCTGTTGTTGTATTAACAACGTTGTTCAATATGTTATTAGCACACATTGTAGCCTCCCCAAAAACTATCAGGTAACCCAGAATCATTTAACATTGTTCTAACCATTGCCTGTAGTGTTTGGCCTCTTCTTTCAATAAAAGCATTATGTTCTGGCCTGTATGGAGCAGACTTCTTATGCTCTATTCCAGCTACCTTAAGTCTGTTCTGGAATTTGTTATTAATAAATTCCGTGCCATTATCTGTCACCAGGGTTATCAGTTGCCGTTTAGACTTTCTTTCAGCAAACCTAAGCCACTTGAAAAATGTTGATATGTTTCAGTTTTGCTTTTCATTAAATAGCAAAACCCATATCTAGAATAATGGTCCATAATGCTCAGTATATATCTAGCACCTCCCATACTGGGTTTCTTTGGACCTATTATGTCTGCAAATACTACTTCTAAAGGTTCTTTTGTTTTGAAACCATTTAGCCTATTTGCAGGCAATACCTTGCTCTTATCTTCACAGCAAACATTACAACGCAAATATTTATCACAAGGTTTTAACCTTATTCCTTCAGATAACTCAACTGTACGTTTTAGCATTTTAAAATTTACATGCCCCAAACGCCTATGCAATAAATGGATACATTCATCATGAGGCTTTATATTATTAAATACAGTTTGAGCCTCCCCTTTCTTACTGTTATCTAAGACATATAATGTTCCATTTAAAGCTGCAGTTACCCTTTTGTTATCTTTTTCAATTATGCAATTATTATCTTTAAAAGTAATTACATAACCTAATTTATCTAATACCCTTACTGAAAGCAAATTAAACTTTAGTTGCGGTACATACAACATTTTTATATCTTGGTTTATGTACGGACAACGTGCAAAACCTTGACCTTTCGCTTTAAGGTTCCAGCCATTGGCAAGAGATATATGTTGAGAACTTGTAGACATTTTTATAAATTTTGTCTTATCTCTTGTGATGCAGTGGGATGCGCCACTGTCAACCACCCATAAATTATTCTTCACATCAGAGTTGCCAAACGTGGCTAGTTCAAATGCTTTCTTTGGCTTTTTTACATTCTGGCTTTTTCTCTTTTGCAGAACCTTGCCAAATGTCCTCTGCCTCCACAATTAAAACACTTTTTAATTGTGTATGCTGTTGAAGATAAATTCTCTTCTTCCAGGTGCTGTACTTTGCTTTGCTGGTTTCTTTCAAACTTTGAAGATAATTTCTCTTCTTTCTTATCTTCTCTCAGCTCGTCACGCTCACGCCTTCTTCTGGCTTCTTCTAGTAGCCTGCCTGTAATCTCGGTTAATGAGAGGCTTTCTTTTGGCAATACCTCTAACGAAGTCACATAGTCATCATAGCTTTGATCTAATGAAGATAATATTATGTAGACTTGTTGCAGTTCATTAAATATAAGCTCTTTTTCTTGCAAATCTTGAAAAATGCTCTTCATACAGTTTAAATGAACTAACATATCTCCATTCCTCTGAAGATGCGTCGAAAAGCTTCCGTGTAAGATTTATATGTGCTCCTACACTGTCCGAACATAAATCTTCCTGAGGTTCTCCCAGCAGTTTGCAGCATTTTCTTCTCCACGAATATGGACAAGCTGCTGATCACAGAGAGTCAGTCCTATGATGCATAAAGCCTGCTCATTCTTCAGTTTAAAGTCTTGTAACTTTTCGTTATCATCATCATTAGCAGGATCCCAGCTACTCACATCAGGTGGGTTTGCTATAATGTCCCACAAACCTTCTCTGCGTAGAAGTAAACTACATTTCATTGACCATGAAACATAGTTTGTTCCATCCAGCCTGGATATCATGGACAGTTGTGACAAATTTACTTGTGCCATTACTCTTCAGATATTTTGACTATTTTAAACTAATTAAAACAGTTTGTTTTTACAGTAATGTGCAACTCACACCAACTCTCTCTGCTATATCCTGGTTAGTTAGACTATGCCGCTGGGCCCATAACCAATGTTAGGGTTTGGGGATTTACCCCTAGCAGAGTATTTCAGCAGTAGTCAAGCCAGGCAACCAAAGGAGAGCGGAAGGGCCCCAGAGTATACACACACTGAACACAAACACTGTTTGTAGTTTAAATAGTTTTTAATCCAGTTAGAGTTTAAGCATTATCATTCAGTCCATTAAGTCATTCACAGTATTTCCATCCAGTAAGACTCACTAGTATAGTCCAAGTTAAGAGTCCTTGCAATATCTTTATCAGCCGATAAAGATATCTTCTCCTCCTCCGGTTTCACTCTCCAGAGAAACAAACGCTGGATATTCAGCAAACAGTAGCAAACAATAACAGTTCAGTCACAGGCACTCACAGTCAGTAATCACAGTTAGTCGCAGCAGCACACAGTTACAGCCAGCTCACAGTTACAGACAATAACATACAGCAGACAGCAGTTACAGACAGAGTCAGTAAGTTTTCCAGCTTCTAATGCTTCCTTATATAGTAACTTCTAACCGCACCCTTAATCGGCTAATTGCCTGCTGCATTGTGCTTAAAGTGATAAGCACTTAAACCATGATATCTAAGTTTTATATATTTATTCACCCAAACCATATATGGTATCAATGTTATACCTAACAGTGGGCATATAAATGTATTGTATCACTGGACAAAGATATGTTGCATAAACACACAATATATCAGATATATCTGCATACTTGGGAGTTGTTTTCACATGCAAGAGGACACTTAATTCAATATGTAGATGGTGCAGTACTAAGTTGGACAAGGCTGAAAATACTTCTTTACTTCCCCTTCAGCAGTATTGCAAAAATGCTAGGCAGCACTTCTAATGAACAGATGGAGGTGCACCAACTCAATTTATAAAAAGAAGGAAACGTTCAAAGAATGAGGACATAGTTGGGATGGAGGCTTTTCAAAACTGCCAAATATTATGGACATATTTGCATCTCTGGAAGTAAATGAAATCATTTGGAAGGAGAAAGTAGAGTACTGATTTAAGGAAGACAAACAGGAGGGAATGCAGCTCCTTGTGCTATTCAAAATGACAAATGCAACAAGGATTTAATGTCTCCTTCAGTATGTCTCTAAACTTGTCCTTATAACTTGGTTGCAAGGACATCAAGACAAAATGTTACAAATATGCAAAATATCAGAATTAACAAACTGAAAAATCTCTGTAATACACCCAGCATAAGGTTACTTCCCCAAAGAGATTAGTAGAATCATATTTCAGTGTCCATCAATTCTTACTTTTCTTTCCTGTCTGCTGTAAGACTGCCATCTGTTGTTCAGTTCCATTACATTTTCGTTGTCTTAAATCCAGTGAATTTTTTAGAAAGCAAGCCTGAATATCTCTCTATCCCAACCAGAATGCTCCCCCAGATGTCCATGCTATGGTTTCACAAATACTTCCCTCCATATTTAAATTTTATTTGTTGGTTCGTTTAATTTAAAACATTTATATAGCCATTATATAACCGTAGTATTAAAATGATAGTATTAAAATAAGCCAGAGAGAGAGAGAGAGAGAGAGAGAGAGAGAGAGAGAGCATGAAATGTTGTATGAAGCTGCATGAAGAGCAAAGGAATAAAAAATTGCTCAATGTAGGTTTACGCTTCTTCATTTTTTCCTAGGTTCTTATTATTTAATCACCACTTATGGGGCAGTAGAACTTATCAAAAGCTATGATAAGATCGCAGGCACTCGACAGCTAAGCACTGAAGTTCAAGATTCGATCCACCAATGGGAGAGACGAAGAACACTTAACAAAGCCCGGGCATCTCGATCATCTGTTCAGGTTTGGAAAGCATGGATCTTTCATTTTATGCATTGATCATCTCAGTCGGTTTTAAAAGAACGGCATATCTTTCTTGTGCAAAGTTTCCAGTAGAGTTTAAAAGCAGAAAGAGTTGATAATATTCTTCTTAACAATTTTGTAAGGCATAAGACCTAATAAGCAGAGTTTTGGAAAATAAATAAGACTCAAATTAAGTACCTAGATACAGTGGTGGGATTCTACCGGTTAGGACCGGTTCGGGCGAATCAGTAGTGCTGGTGAGTATTTGGCTCCGCCCACTCGCCTCTGCTCTTTCCTGTGCTTTATTTCCTGGTTTTTTAGCACAGCTGATTCACGCGGCACAGTGGTTTACCGTGCCTCAACTGTTTTAGTCACTGGGACTGCAGTAGAAGGTAAGTAATTGAGTTGAAAATGGGCTTTTTAAAATTTAGAACATGTGCGCAAAGCGCACACTCACTGAACCAGTTGTTACACCAGTTGAATTGCACCACTGCCTAGTTACCATATAATGAACAAGAGGATTTTTATTATAACTATTTTTAAAGCTTGGGAGAATAAAAGCAGATTTAAACCTTTGTCCTTACAGATAATCAGAGTTGGAAGGGACCTTGTAGGTCATCTAGTTCAATCCCCCCGCCGAAGCGGGAGACCCTACACCATTTCTGACAAATGGGAGTCCAATCTCTTCTTGAAAGTTTCACGTGATGACGCTCTCACAACTTCCAAAGGCAAGCTGTTCCAGTGGTTGATTGTTCTCACTGTCAGAAAGTTTCTCCTTATTTCCAGGTTAAATCTCTCCTTGTTCAGTTTCCATCCATTATTCCTTGTCTGGCTTACAGGCACTTTAGAAAATAGATTGACCCCTTCCTCTCTGTGGCAGCCCCTCAAATATTGGAAGACCGCTATCATGTCTCCCCTGGTCCTTTTCTTCACTAGACTAGCCAGGCCCAGTTCCTGTAACCGTTTTTCATATGTTTTAGTCTCCAGTCCCCTAATCATCCTGGTTGCTCTTCTCTGTACTTTTTCTAGAGTCTCAACATCTTTTTTATAATGTGGTGATCAAAACTGGATGCAGTCCTCCAGGTGTGGTCTTACTAAGGCTTAATAGAGTGGTATTAGTACTTCCCTTGATCTTAACTGTATCCCTCTGTCCATGCAACTTAGGATTGCATTAGCTTTTTTGGCTGCTGCTCCACACTGCTGGCTCATATTTAGCTGGTTGTCCACTAAGACTCCAAGATCCCTCTCACAGTTACTGCTATTGAGCATTTCTACTTTGTGCTGGATGGATAAGAATGAATTATCAGTAGGGTGCCATCACTAAGAAGATCCTTTTTCTGATCACTACCCAGTAAGCACTCTAGAGAAAAGAAGGACTAGGGGTGACATGATAGCAGTATTCCTGTCAGGGCTCCAACAAACCCCCCTCATCCAAAGCAAAAGTCTCTAGCTGCATCTCAGAAAAAATAAATTGGTTGAATAGAAATTGCCATGTTGGTACATGGCTGGGTACAGCCGGTACTAAATCACATCATACATTTCCCCCTTGACCCTGGTCTTTCCCTCACCCTCTGGATGTGACTTCTCCAATAGGACACATCAGTCTCCAAGAGTCATCTATCATGCCCTCCAGTAACCTTCTTATGCTCCAACAACTTTAGGCTGCTGGGTTGATATCTAGGCATTTCAAGAATGCCTTGTTTTCCCACACTCCCTTTTTCTGGCAGCTAAAAAAAACCAAAGGAGTATCTTTTTAGCTGACAATTCCAGGATTTGGGGGACTGCCACAAAGAAGAGAGGTCAATTTATTTTCCAGAGGACAGGAAAAGAAATAATGGGAGAAGCAATCAGGAACTAAGGAGAAACTTCCTAACAGTAACAGTTAACCAGTGAAACAGCCTGCCTTCAGAAGTTGTGTGTACTTGATCACTGCAAGTTTTTAAGAAAAGATTGGACAGCCACTTGTCTGAAATGGTATAGGGTCTCCTGTCTGCGCAGGGGATTGGACTAGAAGAATCCAAGGTCCCTTCTAACTCTATTCTATTCTGATTCTTATAGTATGCTTCGCTTTATTAGAAAACCTCTAAGAAACCACTCCTGACAGTTTAATCAGTTTAATAGCAATAGCACTTAGAGTTATATACCGCTTCACAGCCCTTTACAGCCCTTGCAAAGCAGTTTACAGAGTCAGCATATCACCACCAATAATCTGGATCCTCATTTTACCAATTTTGGAAGGGTGGAAGGCTGAGTCAACCTTGAGCCGGTCAGAATCGAACTCCTGGGAGTCAGCAGAATTACCCTGTAATGCTGCATTCTAACCACTGTACCACTATGACTCTTTTAAACTGAAGAGGTTATTTTCTAATTTTTTTATTCATTTATTTGTGTCCCGCCTTTATTATTTTTATAAATGACTCAAGTTGATGAACATATTCAACACACCTTCATCGTCCTGCTTTTTCCACAACAACAACCAGGGGTGGGATTCAACTGATGTTACTACCGGTTCAGAGATTACATTTCTAAAGATCTTTGAATTCAGAAAAAGATTTAGCACACCGTGAACTAAGTCAGTGGGCTGATAGTAACCAAGTCAAAGGAGATCAAAGGAAGATGAAAGGAGTATAATAAAGGACTATACAGTAAAGATGTCACACTCCAAGATATTTCAGCAGATATCCCTTATTTACAAGAACTATCACTAGTACTAGAAGGTCAAGTTAGAACAGCAGTCTGGTCATTACCAAAGCAGAAAGACTACAGGAGCTGATAGAATGCCAGCTGAAAGATGGCATGCAGAAAAAGAACAATCAGTGAAGGTTCTAAACCAAGCTATACCAACATACCTGGAGAACAAGAATGCCCAGCGGATTGGAAGATAGGTCAATCTGTATCCTATTTCCAAAAAGAGAGAGAAGACTTAACAGAATGTGCAAACTATTATACAATATCCTTAACTCCACATGGTAGCAAAATAATGCTTAGGATTAGAGCAGATTAGAGCCCTGTGTGGAAAAAGAGATGCCAGATGTTCAAGCTGGTTTTAGAAAAAGCCAAGGAATGTAAGGCACTCTTGCTGATGCATGCTGGATAGTTGATGAAAAAAGTACCAAGTCATTATGTGCTTCATTGATTATAGAAAGGCCTTTGATTGTGTCAATCACATCAAGCTGTGGAAAGTGCCCAGAAAAATGGGAATCAAAGAATAACTTATGGTCCTCATGATAAACTTATATACAGGCCAGGAAGCACACTATGGACAGAACATGTTGAAAGAAATTGGCTCCAGATTGGCAAAGGAGTGTGATATGACTGTGCAGTATACACTCCCTTGATTTATTTAACCTATACATTGAACATATATTAAGGAATGTGCGATTAAAAAAAGATAAGTATAGTTTTAAAACTGGAGGAAGACAATGCCAAACTTAGATTACATTGTGAAAGATAAGGATAAGGATACTTCAGTGACAACGAAAGTTAGAATAATTAGAACAATTCTATAGTAATATGTAGTTACCCAGAGTTGCTTTGTACAATGAGATGGACAGCATATACATTTAATAAATAAAATAAAATGAAGACTGGCATTGAAAATTTGTCAAAGAAAAGGATGGGTGTTTCTTTTGAATAATGGAGGGGAAGATGGTTCCTAAGAAAATACAGACTGCAAGCAGTCAATCAATGAGTCATGGGTCAAATAAAAGCTGCTGTCCTCAAGGCAATGATCAACAGAAAGAAATCTGTCCACTTTAGGTATACAATGGGCAAGATGATAGGCTAGAAAAAAGAGATCATGGTGAACTAGGAATAAAAAGGGAACAATGGGGCCCCAATGTTCTTTTGATCTGAAGGCAAATAGATATTGAGACTGTAGAAAAGACAAGGAGCAAAGATGATTAGAGATCTCAAGGAGAAACTGTACGATGAATGATTGCAGCAACTAGGTATGTTTAGTCTAACTAAGAGAAGGATTAGGGATGTCATGATAGCAGTCTTCCAATATTTAAGGGGCTGAGAAGAGGGAGTCAACCTGTTGACCAAGACACCTGAGGGCAGGACAAGAAGTAATGGATGGAACATTATGGGGAAAAAATCCAACCGAGAATCAAGGAGAAATTCCCTAACATTAGGAACAATTAATTATTGAGACAGCTTGACTCCAGAGACACTGGTTACTCCAACATTGGAAATTTTTAAAAAGAGTTTGGATGACCATTTGGATGGAATAGCATAGGGTCTCCTTGCTCAAGCAGGGGGTTGAACTAAAAGAACTCCAAGGTCCCTTCTTTTTTTCTGTCATTCTGTTATCCTGTTAAAGTCTGTGTTAGATCTGTCATCAACTCTTTAAATCAAATGCATCTTTTCCTGGGATGATACTGCAGGTGGAAAAGTACAGTAGCTGTACCCAATTCTGGGTAAAGATGGCACTGCTTTGAAGGAGTTTAGTACAGTCTTATATGAGCATCAACCGTATGGTCTGAAATGCCTTTTTGCCTTTGAAACCAAGGCACTGCACAGCCTGGAAAAACAATAGATAAGGCTGATGAATACCATCAAGGCAATTGATCAAAAGTCCTTAGAATAGTTTACATGTTGTTGTTTAAAAAAAACAACAGGCAATGATAGTGGGCATATGATGGTGCAACCATTATGAAACCTGACTCAGTGCCACCTATTTGTAACTTTTGAGCTGCCCTAATATGCAATTTAGCATTTAAGATTTCCTGCCTTTCAACCACAAGGTGGCAGCAAACATTATTTTCCCCCCAAATAACAAGCTTTGCATGTCTATATCCCGGGAGTATCTTGTTTTTGTGCTATTTGTACACATTGTAAATAAATAGTTCTTCAGATATTACAATCAAAAGTTGCCTTCTGAATCTCAAATCTTTTCAAGCTATGAGGAATTTGATCAAAACAAAGGGTTTTATCCCAGGCTGAAGACTGTTTGCCTATCTTGCTATGCATTGTCTACCCTGAGTAGCAGCTCCTTTTATTCCCCCGTGTTAAATATTAAATTTCAAGATCAAACATTAAAATACAATCTAACATAAAAGGGAGAAGGGAGAATGAAATAATAATACAAAATAAAAGTGAAAGAAAAAAAATACAGCAACCAAATTTTTAACAAATATGATCTTCAACCTACGGTCCCTGTCCTATTGTCCCCATTTATTCGTACCTATTTGCTGTATTCTTACTCATGTTTATACTTATACCTATTACCTTGTAAGCAATTGACAAATCAAATCAAATAAAAATAAGCTTTCTTTTAGTTCAGAGAAAATAACCATATAGCAACCTCTCCCTAAATTTAAACAGATAATATTAATAAAGTCCTTAATCAACACTCTAAAGTGCCAATGTTCTTAAAATATTTTTCTCCTAACTTTAACAAATGTTAAATTGTCAAATATATGTAAAACTTTATATTTAAAAAGCTACAATAAGACCACACAGTAAGTAGTTGACTTATGATCACAATTGAAGTCAAAATTTCTATTGCTAAGCAAGACAATTGTAAGTGAGTTTTGCTGCATTTTATGACCTTTCTTGCCACATTTGTTAAGTGAATCACTGGAGTTGTTAAGTTAGTAACAGGTTGCTAATTGAGTCTGGCTTTGACTTTGCTTGTCAGAAGGTCGCAAAAGGCGACCACGTGACATCAGACACAGCAACTGTCCTAACTATGAACTATGTCTGAATTTTGATCATGCGACCATGGGGATGTTGCAACAGTCATAACAGAGGTGGTATTCAGCAGGTTCTGACCAGTTCTGGAGAACTGGTAGTGGAAATTTTGAGTAGTTCGGAGAACCGGCAAATGCCACCTTTGACTGGCCCCACCCCCCATCTATCCTCTGCCTCCCAAGTCCTAGCTGATCGGCTGGGTCTTCTTTTGTTGCCCTGCGCAGGAGAATGGAGCTGGAAAGCAGGTTAGTGGGATCTGAAGGAAATGGGATTTTGCAGTAACCTTCCCCCAGGAGTGGGGAGGGAATGGAGATTTTATAGTATCCTTCCCCTGCCACGCCCACCAAGCCACGCCCACAGAACCAGTAGTAAAAAATGTTGAATCCCACCACTGAGTCAAAAGCGTGCAAAATGGTTATAAGTCCCTTTTCAGTGCCGTTGTAACTTTTATCAGTCACTAAATGAACGGTTGTAAGTTGAGGACTACCTGTATACTTTTTGGCTGCTTTCCTGAAAAATAATTCCTGCTTCATAGTTTCAGGCAAGACATTTTTTTCAGCCCTGTCAGAAGTAGAATTAAATCTAGGGCCTTCTGCACGGAAAGCATTCATTACTTGTGTAGAAAGTTAGCACCCACCCCTCTCCTAGAAGAATGAAATATTCTAGTAAATATTGAAAAGACAGAATATTATATTTCCCTGGATGAGAAAAGGAGAAACATGTTTTAAAGACAAAGCAGCTTCCTGCAGTTCCCTGCCCCCACTTCAGCTTCAGGGTGATGGGATTAAGACGTGGCCCTCAGGACATGATAGGATTACCCATCTCACCATATGGCATCTGAGAAGATTGCATTAGCCAGCACTCAGGTGAAGCCATGTGGTCCAGACAAAGCCTACAAAGTTAGCTAAGACCCCCCCGCCCCTGGGAGTCTGACAGCCAATGGGATACATTTCTTGCACAGGAACAGGAAATACTAAGGTGGGGCCCAACCGAGGGTGTAAAACCAAGGGATTCTCAGCATCTCTTCCCTTTTTCGCCCAGGGGCTCCGAGGCATGTGGTCCTGTCCACCATTAAACCTTCTTTCCAAGTAACTTCCATGAATCTAGTGTCTTTTCCCCCACTTGGAACTGAACCCAGAAGGATATTTCTTCCAACAATTGGTTTAATTAAAGTTTAGAACACGTGAGAATCTTTAACCTTTTTGAGGACATCCAACAGACTCTCTCCTTCCTCAGATCATATAACTAAAAATCATGAACTCCTTCCACATGTCTTTATAGGACCTGACTTTCAATTACTTAACTATCTTGATCCAGGCTTGTACTAAAGCTAATAGTGCTGAAGCTCTGCAGTATCTACTCTTTTATACTTGACCCACATTGTAATGTTTTCTTCCACATTTTTAAACCTTTAAAATCACATTTTTACCATAGTATCATTTCTGTTTTAACTGTAGGAAGTTAGCACCCACACCTCTCCTAGAAAATTGAAATATCCTAGGAAATATTAAAAAGGCAGAATATTTCCTCTAAAAAGAGTAGAAACTCAGAAGGAGAAACTCACCTCAGAAGCAGAAGCTCACCCCCACCTTTGTTAATAGGTGGGCCATTAAGGCCTGGGCCAGAATACTTTACATAACAAAGATCTCCAGGTAAAGCTATAGCAATTGCTCAAAAGCTCTTTCAGTGCATCATCATCCAGCAAGGCTCAACCAAGCCTGGAACTCAGGACAGCCTACAGAGTTGCCCCTGCCTACAAAGGACAGCCTATAGAGTTGCCCCCTCATGGGAGTCTGACAACCAATCAGAATACAAGCTCAAGTTCAAATCCCAACAAAGGTTATAAAACCCAGGCACTCTCAGCACCTCAGCCCTTTTTTCTTGATCTCTTCCTTCACCTTGAAGCATGTGATCATCCTTCCTTTTCACTCTGGAGCTCCAGGCCATGTGGTCCTGTTCACCATTAAACCTTCCAAACAGCCTCCAAGTTTCCAGAGTCTTTTTCCCCACTTGGAGCTGAACCCAGAAGGATATTTCTTCCAACATAACTTTTAGAAATTTATTAAAAGCAGTTTGTTAGTTTTTAATGAATTGTATTCCAATTTTTGGTGGGAAAAAAAGCCTGACAGGAATTGTATGCATAAATAGAGTTGCATTTTAATAGAGTCAGGATGAGTATTGATGTTATTTCAAAAGTGATCTTCCTTTTTTCCAGGATTTCATTGCAATTTCTTTTATGGAGGCCGAGGCCAAAGCAAGGACCCTGGCATATCAGACCAATTCCACAACTCACCAGCTGATTCAGCAGTGCGCTGAGAAATTTGAAGTCTCAGAGCCCCAGGACTATGGGCTGTTTGTCCAAGTTGATAACAAAACTATGCAGATGGATGATGACGCCCTCCCTCATCAGATCAAATCCCATCTGCTGAATAAAGAGCCCAGGCTGACTTTCTGCTTTATTTATAAACAACTTAGTGGAGAAGAGTCACCAGTTCCAGTTATCAAGGACACAGATGCCTTGTAGCAGCAAGGCTACTCTCTTGAAGCAAACTTGGTTTAGAAGTTTCTTCTTCCAAATCATCTCTTCCAGCAGCAGAAACTCTCCAAAATACAGTTTCTGCTCTGGGTGGTGACATGGATAGCATATGCAACCCTCCTCTGGGGCATTCACTTGACAGAATTCATATGCAGTCATAAATGGAATACCCAAGGAAAGTTCATTTTTGGAAGGAAAACAGCAACAACCCTTGAATAATAGTTTGGAGCTTCAAACCATAAATGGATGGTGTTGATGCCGCTGTCAGGGTTCTGGCGATCTCCCTAATTAAATCATGAGCCTCGAGCCATAGTTGACAGCCAGATTCCCTGGCACAAAGTAAATGGTCTTGAAGTTATGGACCTCCTGGCAAATTGTTAGACATTGTAGCATCATTGCCTCAGTGTATAATAGAAAGGGTGCAAGTCAATTTTGATGGTCATCACAGAAAATCCAAATTGATTGGATTTCCCTTTAGTAGAACAAAAAAATAATAATGAATTAAGTAGCTCAGAGTATTTAGATTCTCACATATCCCGTCTGAGATGCCCTACAATGCCATCCAATGGTAAACTGACGTGGGAGGCTGTAGATGTCTGTGCACTTACGTAAAATCTCAGTGTATCAATATAGTACCTACTGAAATTAACAACAAAAAAATCTGACAGGCCATCTCTCATATTTTTTCTATGTCTTTGTTATATTCTCTATTTGCACACATTGTATCACAGCCAATTCAAACCCATCTTTATATTTCCTGGTACAAAATATTTGCCATGAATACACAATTGACAGTCAAGAGTCTGGCCATAAATTAATGTAGAAATGTTTTCATTCCATGTCTCCTCTATCTCCATTATCGTTCATAAATTCATTCTTAGGAGTGTATCAGAAAGCAATTTTGCACCAGTAATTTACTTCTCAAAGGAGAAGAACTATATGCCCAAAGTAGAAGCTTTACTTTTGCATGTCAAGCCTTCTATATAGGACTGACAATGATACCTGTTAAAAACCAAGGAGAACCGTTGACAGGCAGATTAGGGGTGTGTGCCAGAGTCTAACTCTGCATAAGGTAACCCACCTTTATACCTGGATGAAGAAGGAAAGCAACAGCATAAGAAATGACAAGAATGGAGAGGGCAAAGAAAAAGAACATTATTATAACAAAAGTTTTCACGAATCACAGACCACTTCATTTATTTATGTCTTTAAGCTGTCATACGATTCCTCATTGTTATAACAGGGGCTATGAAAAAAACAGTTGATTTGAAGAATCATTGTTGTCTTCTATTGTTGGTCCTCTGTAAATTTTGCTCTGGGTACAGAATGTGGCTCTTCAAAGCTCTACACAATAATACAAAGCAAGAGACACAACCTGGCCATGAGAAGCTGAACTAACGTAAGGATGATGGTTTTCTCATATGAGTCTCGTTCAGCAATAATACAAAGTTGTGATGGTACTGAATGAATTGTACTTGCAACTGGTCCTTGAAGTTTTGATAGTGATCTGGGCATTTGGCAACTTGTTTGCACTTATGATGCATCTCATAGTCACGTGGTCCCAATTGGAACTTTCCTTGTTGGCTTCCCACAAGCAAAATCAATGGGAAAGGTGGTAAGTCACTGTGGTCTTTGCATGTTTGCACTCTTCTCACACCTGCTTCCCACTCACCATTCCCCACCCAGCAGCCATCCTGCACTTTCACTGTGCCTTGTGGGCTACTTACATAGGTAAGTAGCCTCCCCTTCTGGGAAGCTACTTACCTACCTGTTGGTCTGCTTGTGAGTCTCCTGGGACTCGCTTAGCAAGCTGCAGTCCTCACCAAACAATAACAATGGGGAAGTGCCAGGATTGCTGTCACATGATGTCACATTTAGTGAAAGAAATTTCAGTCCCATTTACTGTTATTAATCAAGGAATACCTATATCTGTTTGCCTATTTTGTTTGGCATCTAATTTTGGCAGCTGTTTGGCTTACCATTGATCAGTTAGGATACTGAACTGCTCTGGCAGAGCCTGAAATCAATAGGTAGTTTTGTTAGGTAGCTCTGCTGGACTGATATATTGTCATCTCAGTGTAAGAGGCCTTTTCTGCCACACAAAAAATGTACCTTCCAGTTATGTATGATTTCTTTTAAATCTGATATTGAGAAGTATGTCATCTTTATCATAGCATTTTGTAAGATCTGTGCTCTAAGAAGACCTTCAGAAATGTATTTATTTTCTTGATTTATACTGTGTATTTTAAGGTAATGGAAACCGTGTTAACAAAGACTTTGGAGTGGAAAAGCTTTAGTCACCCAGATAGTCTCTCTTCAGTCCTCTTATATCAGTCTGATAAAGCAGTTTAGAAGGCCACAAGATAACCTTTTGTACTCAGGGTCTAGAAGTGATGTGGCTACTTGTATGAATTGTCTGTATCTCTTCAAATAATTCTGCATTATTGTGTGAGTTTATAATATAAACCATGTGTTGTCTGAGGACATTCCTCCTCCCAGATATGCTTGTTTTCTATCATTGTCAACTTTGCCATTAAATTCCCATTCAAAAGATTTAAATTTGCTTTAAATATTCCTTAGTACCAAAAAATAATTGTGGGGTTGATTGTAAACGTATAAAATGTTGAGAGCACCTTACATAATGACTGCGGTGGAAACTGGCATGGCAAGGTAACTCAAAAAACGCTCATTTTCCAGAAAACAAATTTAATGAGTTTGATTCATATAATCCCATAGGATGTTCTGATCCCTCAATTCTCTCCTTTTTTATTTTTCTGGACAGATGAGCACATTTTCAAACTAGATAACATGACAGCTTTCCATTTATTTATGGAATCTTTTTTAACAAGTTAGGCACAGGAAACATAGTGGGATACTAAAGGAAATATTCTTAGGGTGACTGGTACCTAGAGCTACTAAGCTATGAATCCCTGGGCCATAGATTTGAAATGTGATTTAAGAAAAGAAGAAAAGAAAATAACCTTGGACTTAAAACAGAATAGACAGGTATGGGTCCTAAAGAGAGGAGAGGAGCAATCAAGAAGAACAGCCAGTCCAAAGCACTGTATTCAGCTGCATGAACACCATATACTATACCATGTACTATAGCTTCATGCCAGTGAAAAATTTACTACCGGTTCTGTGGGCGTGACTTGGTGGGTGTGACATGGCTTGGTGGGTGTGACTTGGTGGGCGTGGCAGGGGAAGGATACTGTAAAATCTCCAGTCAGAGGTGGTATTTGCAGGTTCTACAAACTACTCAAAATTTCTGCTAGGTTCTCCAGAACTGGTCAGAACCTTCTGAATACCACCTCTGCTTCATGCTCAAATTGCTTGCTGGGGATCAGTCTTAGACCAGCCCAAACTGTGTTTGGACTAAATAATCTTTACACCTGGTCCATTTTCTGTATGAGTTACAGCAAGGAAGTGAGTGGAAACTGAACACCAAGTCTTTCTCTTTTTCTCATGTGGTGAACTGATGCCAAGATAATTTTTTCTGGTCGTGGGGAACCATCTTGGCTGACCTAATGCTTCTAAATTCAACTCTGGTTTCAGGCAGTATAGTAATTCTCTTTTGTTTTTGCTTAGAAATAAAAGCAGGACAGATTCTTGTATAACAGGAAAAATATAAGCTAACCAAGAGGGTAAGGCTGTGATAATTTGTTCTACCTAATACAGGACAATTAATTTGAAGAAGTGTCAGTAATGACCTGTTTGAATGTCTATTTAGTCTAAGTGCAATTTAAAGGTCAGGACCAGGATCAAAAAATTGAAGAGAAGCTTATCTCCTTTATTTTGCTAACTTAAAGTTAAGACTTTAAGTATAATTTTTCAGTGTTTCCTAATTTCAAATTGTGAGAAAATGTGCCTTCAGTTTCCAAGACTCATGGTGAGATGGTTTCCAGTGGCCTCACAAAGAGATTTCAGGACCCAGAGGTTACTCATCCTTGATTTAGGAAATAGACTGAGAAGGCATACAGTATCTTGTTATACTGAGATCTGTTAGCTTTCTTTGTTGTTGTTCAATCGCTAAGTTGCGTCCAACTCTTTGTGACTCCAAGGACCATAGCATGTCCGACCACTTTCTTGTTCTCCACTGTCTACTGGAATTTGCCCAAATTCATGTTCATGAGTCAATGACATTAATTTATCACTAACCTGTCCCCTTCTCTTTTTTGCCTTCAATAGTCCACAACATCCCAACAAAAATAGCTTTCAGTATAGTTTTTTTTATACTTTTAAGATTTACGTGTACACATACAAATCAGCAAGTGCAAATTGTATGTGAATTTATGTCTTTTACAAGTTGTCATAAGGGGAAAACCCTCTGACACAAGATTAAGGTGTTTCAAGATGTCTATGAAATGAAGAAAGCTATGAATATTCTGATTGCTGTCATAGACCAGAATTGAGGGCCAATCTCAGACAGTCCCAAAAGCTTCAAGTGGGGTTCTAAGAGATTTCAACGTTTTACAAAATATAATTTTTATAAGACAAAAAGAAAAGACTATTATATCCTTGACTGGAAGATAATCATGTAAACTATGTTTAGCTTACTGACTATAAATATGAAGAAAATCATGTCAGATTCCATTTTTGTCTTGGCCTCAAATCGTGGCTGTCTGGAAGCAGGTCCCAGGAGGGGGGACAAAGGACAAATTTGGCTTTTGACCAAGAAAAAGTTGCATACTTCTGTTCCGGATTCTGGAACTAAAGCAGCAGCAACAGCAGTTTTATTGACATGAGACACTGTCATGTGAAAAAATAGGTGGAACATTCCTCTAGTGACTTAATTATTCACATGACTTATCAGCTGATGGTGCAAAATTAACTCAGCTTTGGAGAACTCTGGCCCTCTAAATTAGTCACCTTGTGTAATTTGGATAAACATCTGTCTTTTTTTTTTCACATATGAAATAGGGGAATCTCACTGGAAAAATTTACAATTCATTATAAAAGTTAAATCAAGACTTCACTTAAATCAAGGCTCACTTCACAGTGAGCAAAGCAGAGCCCTTTTCACCTGACACATAAATCAGCCATGCCCTGAATGGGGATTCCCATTGCTCTTCCTGTTCAGATTCCTTTGCTGATGTGTGACAAGATTTTGTTTAATGAATTGGAACTTGTACTTTTAAAAACAGCATGGTTTTTAAGGAAAAAGTGACAAGTCTAGCTAGTTCAAAGAAAAAGAGGATGAAGAAACACAGGCTCCTAGCAAACTGTTTTTTTTTTAACTTAGAACAGGGCTGTCAAACTTCCGGCCTGCAGGCCAGATGCATCATGCGCCGGCCACAACAGAGATGGTATTTAGCAGGTTCTGACCAGTTCTGGACAACCAGTAGTGGAAATTTTGAGTAGTTTGAAGGACCGGCAAATACCTCTGGCTGGCCTCACTCCCATCTATTCTCTGCCTTCCGAGTCCCAGTTGATTGGCTGGGTCTTCTTTTGTTACCCTGCACAGGAGAACAGAGCTGGAAAGCAGGTTAGTGGTATGGAGTGGGAATGGGATTTTGCAGGATCCTTCCCCTGCCACGCTCACCAAGCCATGCCCACCACACCAAACCCATCATCCCACAGAACCAGTAGTAAAAAATGTTTGAATCCCACAACTGGGCCACTCCCATGCCCGGTTTAGCAAAAGGGAAAAAAGTCCAGATACATCACATGATTCTGCTGTGACCAAGTGAATTTGACACTCCTGACTTAGAGGAATGCATCTGTAAAGATGTATAAGATTTTCACTTTCAATTCAAATATCAAAGGAGAAATTTGAAACCAGCCTGTGGCCCTTTAACAGATAACAGATAATCAGAGTTGGAAGGGACCTTGAAGGTCATCTGGTCCAACCCCCCACCCAAGCGGGAGACCCTACACCATTTCTGACAAATGGCAGTCCAATCTCTTCTTGAAAGTCTCAAGTGATGGCGCTCCCACAACTTCCGAGGGCAAGCTGTTCCATTGGTTGATTGTTCTCACTGTCAGAAAGTTTCTCCTTATTTCCAGGTTAAATCTCTCCTTGTTCAGTTTCCATCCATTATTCCTTGTCTGGCCTACAGGCGCTTTAGAAAATAGCTTGACCCCTTCCTCCCTGTGGCAGCCCCTCAGATATTGGAAGACCGCTATCATGTCTCCCCTGGTCCTTCTCTTTACTAGACTAGCCAAGCCCAGTTCCTGCAACCGTTCGTTGTATGTTTTAGCCTCCAGTCCCCTAATCATCCTGGTTGCTCTTCTCTGTACTTTTTCTAGAATCTCAACGTCTTTTTTATAATGTGGTGAGCAAAACTGGATGCAGTACTCTAGGTGTGGTCTTACTAAGGCTTAATAGAGTGGTATTAGTACTTCCCTTGATCTTAACTGTATCCCTCTGTTAATACAATTTAGGATTGCATTAGCTTTTTTGGCTGCTGCTGCACACTGCTGGCTCATATTTATCTGGTTGTCCACTAAGACTCCAAGATCCCTCTCACAGTTACTGGTATTGAGCCTGGTTTCACCTAGTCTATATGTGTACTTTTGGGTTTTTTTGCCTAAGTGTAGGACTTTACTTTTCTCTATATTGAATTTCATTTTATTAGATACGGCCCAGTGTTCTAGTCTGTAAAGATCCATCTGGATCTTGAGCCTATCTTCTTGGGTGTTAGCTATTCCTGCCAGCTTAGTATCATCTGCAAATTTGGTAAATTCCCCTTCTATTCCCTCATCTAAGTCGTTAATGAAGATATTGAAGAGTACTGAGCCTAAGACAGAACCTTGTGGCACCCCACTGCTTACTTCCCTCCATGTAGACTTAGACCCATTAAGGACTACTCGTTGAGTACGGTTTGCCAGCCAGTTGCAAGTCTATCTAGTGGTGGTGCTATCTATTCCACTTTTTCTTGCTTACTAAGAAGTAGGTTGTGGTCTACTTTGTTGAATGCCTTGCTGAAATCTAAATATATTATGTCCACAGTATTTTGCTGGTCTACTAATTTAGTCACTGTGTTGAAGAATGAAATAAGATTGGTTTGGCATGATCTGTTTTTAACAAACCCGTGCTGACTGCTAGTTATTACTTTACTTGTTTCTAGATGTTGGCAGATCTGTTTTTTTATTATCTTTTCCAGTATCTTCCTGGGTATTGATGTTAGGCTGATTGGTCTATAGTTTCCTGGGTCTGTTTTTTTTCCTTTTTTGAAGATGGGAACCACATCAGCTCTTTTGCAGTCCTTTGGTGCTCCAGGATTTTTGAAAGATACGGTGCAGTGGTTCTGAGATGACCTCTGCCAGCTCCTTTAAAACTCTGGGATGTAATCTGATCTTGATGAAAACAAATCACCTGGAATTTGTTTTCATCAAGATCAAGACAGGTGTTCTCTTACTATTTTTTTTTTTTTGCTTATTTTAACTTTTATTTCTGGTCTGTCTTTTACAGTTATGTTTTTGGTGGGTTGAGCTATAGTTTCTTTTTGCGTGAAGACGGATGCAAAGAATGAGTTAAGCAGTTCTGCTTTCTCTCTGTTGCCTGTTACTTCCTTGCCATCTTCTCTCTTTAGTGGACTGACTGTTTCCTTGATTTTTTTCTTGTTATTTATATGTTGGAAGAAACTTTTTTAAAAATTATCTTTGACTTGCAAGTCTTTGTTCATTCTGAGCCTTTGCTATCCTGACTTTGACTTTGCAGATTCTGACTATCTGCTGATATTCTGCCTTAGTTGTATGTCCTTCTTTCCATTTTTTGTACTTGTCCTTTTTTTCTTTCAATTTGCCAGAGAGATCTTTGTGCAGCCATGCTGGTTTCTTCTTGGATTTCTTGTTTTTCTTTCTCAGTGGTATTGTTAGGATTACTTGTTTTCCCATCTGCTTTGGGAACTGCTTTGTTGCTGTTCGATGGATCCTGTTTCAGAAACTCTGCTGATGGAATTCTATTTTTTTTCCACATGGTTATATATTACTAAAATTAACTGGGGGAGTGGCAAGGGGTATTGCATGGAAACAATGAAATTATTTAATTTTGAACGTATGTTTACTTTTTAAAATATTTCACTCATTTCTAATACACACATAGATGATTGTGAAAGCACTCAAAAGACATAAACAATTAGGGATTAATTTGTTATGCAAACATTATGCAACATCCTTGTGTACAGGATTGGCTAAGCTAATTCATACATGAATAAAGAAGTCTTGAATCGCTCTCATATACACTGAACTGGAACCAATCAACTGCTAGGTGGCAAGTAATCTTGCATTCCATTTACACCCTAATTTTATTTAAAAAAATATGGCATTTGGAAAAGGCAAATTATCTACCCAAGTAAGTTTCAACTGAATGTCACCAAGCAAACATGGAAAAGTTGAACTGACAATTCCAGATTCTCTAGGCTACTGGGGCCCTGGACAGAAAGTCCACAATAAACATTTTTCCTCTTTTATCTTACTAAGTCTGAGCTACCTAATATAAATCTGTAGCAATGCTACACTTGTATTGCTGCCATGACAACTAAGTGAAGGTGTCTGTGAAGTCACCAGGAGTCAAGCACTATTTGAAGGAAAACTTTCCCCTGTAGAAGCCAAATAGCAGAAGCAGGAGGGGGAAGAAAATGGAAGTGAAGGATCTTTTATTCCTATGTGGTTCCAAAGATGCAAAGGCTGTCTGACTCAACAGATATGATTTTTACCTGTGCTAAGAAATTGGAATTCTATCATTTACCTGGGAATAAGCGTCCTTTATCATATAAATAGCAATTTATCCATTTTACAGAAAAATGTGCTTTCATAAATGGCTTTTGCATTAGCCCAGAGAGAGAATTTCTGGAGATGGAGAGTAGATAGAAGTTGTTGTATCAGATTTGTGTAGTGAATTTATTCATTTTCTGGGATTAGACACCAATGTAGGTGTCCATTCCCATAAAGTCACAGAACTCAGAAGCCAGGAAACCTAAAATCCTTTCTTCAATGAGAAATCATTGTGGTTTCTAAACTCCAGCATTTTCAGCTGAAAACAAACTTCCAAGTGCCCATTTTTTTAGCGAAGACTAAAGACAAACTCCTAACTCTACATTGCTAGCTCAATTCTGCACCACTGGGACCCCCATTCCATATTAAATATTGGAGATCTCCAGGACAAGGAAAAATATAGTTAGCCCTAGGTAGTTTGGTTTTCATTCATCTATCATAGAGTTGGAAGTTAGGGTATCAAGTCCACTTGGATCAATGTAGAATGTTTCAGAAGAAACATCTATGCATATTTTGGACTCGAAATCTGAATTAAAAACAAACATATCAACCACTATTGGAAAGCAGTGCTATTAGTTAAAGTTCAATTTAATAAATTCAGATTCTAAGTCTAAGCAATGAACTTCCAACTGCCCTTGAAAGATGAGGGATGGGATATATGATCCGAGGAAGGAAAAAGTGCAATGTCTTGTTTTTTAAGGAGGAAGTCATTTAAAACTCAGACAAAGCTAACAGCTGCAGGAAAGCCTATTAGCTTATTAAGGTTTTTAGAGAACATAGGTCATAGGATCAAACCATGTTACCTAGTTCAGCAATTCTGTATTGCCTAATGATTTGCTAGAAGCAAAAGCAAGTAGGAAAAGCAAACAAACAGGCCAGTAAATGTTTAAGAGGGAAAGATTGGGTAGGGTGGAGGGAAAGTGGTGAAAAAGAATAAGGCCCAACTTTTATTTGAATTGGAAACTGAAATTGTGAAAACATGCTGTGGGTATTCTCTCCCAACTGGTTTCCTTGCCAGAAAACCTCTTTTGGGTGGCTGTTATTCTTAATACACCCCACAGATGGATCAGCTGAAATCTTGGTTCAGAACAAGCAGTTTGATTTGATGCCTTTTTTTTGCTAGTCAGCGTGGTATCTCTATAACACAGCCTTTTCACAGTTTAGCATATAAAACATTTTGGGCTTTTAATATTCTCTGAAAATATTTAATATTCTCTGGAAATGTTTGAACTACTGCAAAATAATGTTTTCACGGGGCATTAGAAATGAAGCATCAAAGGTACCGTATGTTGAACACAGCACAACTAATGCAGTAACTTTCAACTTCAGCAAGTTTATGATGTGTACACTTCCAACTCTCAGAATTAATATGTCTGCACATCATAAACTTACTGAAGTTAAGAAACACTGGGCTAAAAGTATGGGAAAATTTTAGGAACTGTATAGTACAGTTTTTATAAAGAAAATTTAATGGGCAAATCCCAACTGCAGCCCTCAGATTTCCCCATATTTGGGTCTCCTGGGAAGGGGATTTTAAGTGAAAAAAATAGATACCTTGTTCCTGTGCAAACTTTAAACCACTTGTTTTACTTACTGAAGCACTAAAAGTCCCCAAATCACGGACCAACCACTTCTGCTAAGTCATAAGATTAACATCCCATTTTCTATAGTCTCCCAGACAGGTCAGGAAGTACCCTCCCACCTCCACACACCCCCCCCCAGCTAAGATTCAGGTGGGTCAGAATGTGTGTGTGTGTTTAAAAAAGTCAAAATGGCAACCACAACTGTATAGCTGGAACTCTTTTTACATGGATCATATGTGAAATTGTTGTAACAAGGGCAGGGCCCTAATCAGTCATGGCTGCCATATTGACTGTACCCCTGCTTTCAGTAGCAGGATAAAAGCAACTTGGATCAAGGAAACAAATAGTATGAATATTAGGTTTTCGGGTAAATGCCATTTACTAAGATTCACAAGATTGGCATGAATGGAGTATGTATTTTTATGACAGCAGATCTCAAATAATTCAGTCTTTTGGAATCCTCCTTCTTACTAAGCTAGCTAATGAAGAACCCTTACTTTTCAACATGAAACTCTTGGCTGCTGGGGAGGGAATTATCTTCAAGTGCCACAAAAGACACAGTAATTAATGCTAAAATAGAGTTCAAATCTCTGCCCAGCTGATTTCTTTGTACAGGTATAAGGACAAAGAATAACTTTGTTGTTTGCTTCAGGAAGCCAGCAGAATAATTTCCAGATTAGTTTTATTGGAAAAACTCCATTTCATGCTAACTTCCCTGGTATTATTAATTTTCTCTTCAAGGAACATTTCCTAAACTCTTGGAGAACCCCAAAAATTCCAGAAAACAGTTCAGGTTCCTCAGTAAAAGCTTAAATACACATATTATAGGTAGAAATTCTTATGCAATAACATATCGCCCATTTAAACACAAAAACTATAGAAGCACACAAATGGTTTATCAACTTCTTTTTAATTCAAAGATTGCCCTAAATACGGCAATGTCTCCTATCAACTTTTGTAAACATACATTAGACTTGAAAACAAACACTATATCTTCTCTTTCAGTAGAAGCTGCAAAAGTAATTCTTCCATCACTCCTGATAGAAGACCGTGATTTGTTCCTTAATGAAGCTGAATCATGTTATAGCATTGTAGCACGTTTCCCCCCCAGTTTTAATGGGGAGGCAGAGATTGATGGATTTTTATTCTTGAACCATGCAATGTAAACTTTTTAATTAAGAATGTATCCTTCAAATCATGAAAGCACTGACCTACAATTATAAAAACCAAGAGTATTACATTCACAAAAGGGAATTTTGAGAAATCTACTGGGTCACCTGTAAATAGTTGAGACACCCAAAGCCTCTGTAAAAGGAATAACTAAACATATTTCAATTAAAAAGAAGAGCTTCTGCCAGTCAGCGCATTTGTTAAATATTACAAATAAAAGTTTCCCAGGCTGACCCAAAGGAATCTAGGTGGCAACTGGAAGGGCTCTGAAGAACCAAGGAAGCCAAGAAGCAACTCCTGGAGTAAAACACAGACCTGGGTGGGATCACAACACAGTGTACTGTGAAAACTTTAAAGTGCAGGACCCAGTCACTTGTCTTAAAATAACATGGGCTTGTTGCTTCGTAACATATGCCTGTAAATGATTTTGCTTTGCTTTAGGTTAATTCCTTGTTGATTATTCCAGATTAATGCCATGGTTATTTATTAATTTGAAAGGAGGTAGATTTTACTGGAACTGAGTTATCCAAGGCACACTTGATCCATAGCCGACTGTATTCTGCAAGAGGAAACAATGGTAAATTATTAAAATCTTCATAGCATTAATGTTTTATATTTATACATCAAAATTTTATAAAGTACCAACCACTAAACCATATTTTCACAGAGCACCAATAAAAATGTCTATATGTGGAAGTTACCAGGGCCAGCAGTAGACAAGGGCTGACAACAATGGACCATATGTGCCTTCCTTTCTTGAAATCCCACTGAGATTACATTACAGAAATTTGCAAACCGTTTTTTTAAAAAAAATTAAAATCACATAAAGAGGAGGAAAATTCCATCCAAGAATGTCACTGATAACAGTATATTCTTTATGGCTTTCAGGCCTTCTTTTTTTTTTTTTTTTAAATTGGCTTTTGCTTTCAGCAGATCAATAAGATAAAATACACATGTGCTTTTTTTACCTGTCAACAGGATAGCCTGTTTCACAAACATTGACCAAGGCGTACAATTGTCTCAGAGCATATTCATACTGAAAATGAACAAAAACAAGAGAAATTACTTTTCATAACTCAATTTGCAGGTTTAAGAGATTTTCCTAGATTTTATTTATCCTATTCCTTTTCAATGGATTTATCTGTTTTCTTAAGTTGCTCAGTTTCTGAAAACTCACAGCAAACCACAGCAAACCAACATAACAGTAAAACCAAAAGCAAAACTGTTACTATTTAACTGAAGTACCACCCCTTAAAAAAGAATAATACTCATCTTCAAATGCTCTTCTCAAGAACTATGTTGTTATAGCTCTTCAGAAGCATAATAAGTAATGGATGTCCAAATAATGGGATTCACTGTTCCAATCATTGAAAAAAAAACTCTGCAGATGGCATTTCCTCATAATGGAAACCCTAACAAGCCTTCTTTCTCCAATTGCCTTAGGCGGGCAGATTCAACCTAAGGAGTTGGTCCCACTGATATAGGCCTGAGCCATGTGAAGCTTTCAAAGTGACAACTAGCACTTTCACTAGTACCGAGAAGCTAGCTGGCAGCCAATACACCTCCCTTGGTAGTGTTTTATACAAAGATTTTTTTAAAAAAATTATTTGGTGCACCTGTAACAAATGAGCCCTCTCCTGCTGAATCATGTGACACTTTTGAATGACCTTAAAGGTCAGCTCTTCCACAGCAAATTGCAACAGTTCAGATCTGAAGTGACAAAGCCATATGGTTGACTTTTTTGTGGGTGTAGTTGGATCCAGCGGAGGATCTTTTCTACCATGAAGTAAGCACACACCATACCGAACATTTTTTTTCCATAATGGATGATTTTAGTAATTTTTTCCTTCTGTTGAACAAAGTTGTACTTCACAGCAAATAAAAAACATATGCTAAGAAGTTTTATCAAACCAGGAATGAGGAATCTTGATCTTTCGGGCTTGAAGAAGTTCTAACTTCCAGCAGCCCCAACCAACTTGGTCAACAGTTAAGGGTGCAAGAAGCTGAGGCTCAGAAACACGATGCCCAACATATCTTAGAACCTTGACACAAGCCTTTGACAATTCCAGATAACTATTAAAATTGTAAGATTTACTTCTTGCTCAAGTGGAAAAACAAAAATGCAAACATTCACAATCCTGGTCAACCAAATAACCAAACGGAACTTTTCCTTCCTATACAAATAGAACAGACCAGTTTTTCATTTTACAGTCCAAATAAGACCAGTCACAATCCCTAGAACCTACCCCAACAGTTTGAGTTAACTTACCAAAGGATTGTGCCAGTTAAAGCAATGTTTTTTAAAGTGATCCATTGCTGACTCATAACAGTCATAATTTCTGAGGCTCAGTCTAGATGACAAGATTTTATTTGCATGCTCTTTAGAGCCTGTTATTAAAAACATGATCTTGTGCATTGACTCCTGAATCAGCTGTCTGGCCTAAAAGAGAAAAAAAATACAGGAGAAATTGATGTTTTTAGGATCTTGGAAATATAACAAGAATTCCTCAAAAACACTGGAGGAAAAAATGCTGGAACAACTTTCATTTTCTTTCAGGATAAAGTAAAACAAGAGCAGGCTTTTAGCAACCACCAGTGGGATTAGCACTCAGCGATTGCTAAGTGAAACATCACAATTTTCTGATTTTATTTCAAAATTTCATTTCATAATTGCCAGGACTGGATGCAAACTTATTTTTTTCATCACTGTGTAACTGCGAACGATTGCTGTATAACAGGGATCCCCAACGCGACGCCGCGCCCGGTTCCGGCATCAGCTGGGCGCCGTGGCCGGTACCGGCGTCAACTGGGCGCCGCCATCTTTTATGATGCGAAAAGGCGCTTCCGGTGGCGTCACGAGCGCTGTTTCGTCAAAAGATGAGCGGCGCCATAGCGCTTCCAGTGAGCTTTATCGGGTAGAAATGGCTTTCTACCCGGGAAAAGCTCACCGAGCGCTGGCACCGCCATCTTTTATGAAACAGCGCTTCCGTGAGCTTTCTACCGGAAAAGCTCACCAGAAGCGCTTTTTACCAAAAAGATGGCGGCGCCCAGCAACCAGCGGCCCGGTAAGGCTTGTTCCGCGGCCCGGTACCGGTCCGCGGACCGCGGTTGGGACCCCTGCTGTATAAGACAGTCACTAAATGAGAATGTATTCACTTGCACATGAATATTTCCCCTACTACTACCTGCCTACAGTAATCGTAATAGCTTTTCAAGGTCAATTTTTACATTTATAACACTTAAGTTCTTAATATTATCTTCCTCCTTATTCCGACTAATGTTTCATGCATTTTTAAAACTTTTTGGAATTTCCCAATTCTGCAAACCTTGCAAAATAGAGGTTATAATTATGCAGGTGGTTGTAAATATTTTGGTCATAAATCCATAGTTATGATGCAACACTATACAATTCAGTCATTCCTGGAAGAAGTAATTCATTCTTTGAGTAGAATCATCAAGTTAATGGAATTTAATATACTTAAAATATACTAAGATTTAGGTCTCAACATTTTCAATGTTTTCCTTTAAACCAGGTTAAATCTGAACCCAATACATTTTTGAAAACGATATTTCAAGTCTGATTGTCGGCTGACATGAAGTTTCATTGTCAACTCAGCTGAAATGAACAAGACTATTTGCACTATTACTATTAGCTCACTGGTTGTTTACTGTCCCTATTCTTATCCTTGTCAAACTCCATACAACAATACATCCAACTTTAATGCTTCTGGTCCCAGACTTTAAAGCTCTAA
The DNA here is from genome assembly GCF_049901735.1 of Notechis scutatus. Lineage (NCBI taxonomy): Eukaryota > Metazoa > Chordata > Lepidosauria > Squamata > Elapidae > Notechis > Notechis scutatus. The sequence goes on from NC_142009.1 coordinate 301,014,785, forward strand.
ATAACAAAAAGTATAATGATATCACAATAAGACAAAACCATGTGGAGTTTAGCAATTGCTACATAGGGAGGACTATGGCAAACTAGCTAGCTGATCTTCTACTATCCCTGGTTAGTAAGATGAACTTTAAGTCAACAGTTCTCCCTTGCCTAATTCGGAGTAGAGAGAGAGCGAGAGCACAGTTCTCCAAAATAGATGGTTCCTGCCTCAACTCCTCCTCCTCTGAATTCTTGCAAACCCATGCTTGGGTCATCAGTGGTAGTATCTAGCCAACTTGTTTGCTGACAGCATATTTTTATTGCTTTTGATTTTTCCAGGCCTCAGGGTTTTGTCCAATAATTTCTTTTTTTTTTTCCTGCAGTAAAGACTTGGCTGTGGTCCTGGGCCACAAGTGTGTTAAGGGCCCTCTATTCTGGATGTATCCATAACTACAGTTTTACATGGTGTCATATATATTTTATTTTGCACTATTGTAATTGTTTAACAACCTTTGTTTTATGTTTTATGTTACACCTTGTTCAGATGGGTCGTTATACTAGTCAATTACTAGTACTGTATTATCAGCTGGTTTTTTTCCTAGCACCATTATTCAAAGGTATCATTTTCCCCCTCAAATAAAACAATGAAGCGGCATTTTCTAAATATGGAAATATATTTAATAGCACATTTTTAATCCCTTTGGGCAAATAGTAGCATGAATTAAACATCATGTTAAATCATGATATAGTTTATTCAGTTAATTCATTCCCAGACAGATTGAGGTTTACTAATAAATAAGGATTAAGCATGGTTTAATATAAAGGTGGGCAATTTTTTGCTACTTGGGAGCCACATTTTATATATGGGGAGTTGGGGGGCAGAGTAGATGGAAGCCAAGATGCAAAGTAGTGTGTCACAGCCCTAAGCAGGATATTCTTTTGCCTTTTTAAGGCAAGGTATCCTTTTGTAAAGCTAGCATTATAAATATTATGTTTCCACTGGTGAGAAAGCCATGCTGCTATTTTTTTTTTTAACCACTGTCAATGAAAGGGTTTCCAGAGACTTGGTATGAACCCCCGTGGCTTCAGCTTGCTCAGTCTTAGCTTAGCCTAATGTGTGAATGGAGCATTTCTGTTTGAACAGAGATGCTTTTCACAGAAACACAAGACAGTCCCTTTCTAACCGAAGCCCATGTTGCATTTCCTCCTCACTCTTACCTCCAGATGCGTCTTCATCTCTTTTACAATTGCCTTTGCTTCATAGATATCATTGGTGGCCAACAGTTTTCGCTTCATAATTGCAAGGGGCACATCAGGGCTAGGTGTGAGGTCATAGTGATCGACCGGTGGCAATGAAATGGGGGTGCTAGAATTCTTTTTTGAGCCCTGGAACTGCATTACTTTCATATGAGAGATAGACTGCAAGTGGAAAAATAAAAAGACAACCACTTAAAAAATGGAAGCACATTTATGGGACTCTTTTATAAAATTATTTATCAAGGAGGCTCACTGAGCTTGCAGATCCAAGGATCACATTGTAAATCATGGTCCCTATTGGTCTACCTGGCACAGAAAATATAAACAAAGGACAGCTGGATGCCATTGCAGATGGGATTACTGAAAGTTGTAGCTCAGCAAAATTGTGAGCTTCCGTTATTCTCTGTTCCCTATGCTAAACAACTCCCAGCATCATCCAAATTCTAGAACTGGGAAGATGCCAGAGTCTGCCCCATATATGAACTTAACTTTGGAAAACTTATGTTCGGGAAGACAGTTAGCCATTCTTTATCCTGGCAGAGGTCCGGGCCATGCCTACTGTGGTGAGCTAATCTATTGAAAGTTAGATCTTGATTAGAAACTATAAAACAAGAAAGGTAAAGGATTCTCCATCCCCCTCCCTCTTTTTTTTCTTTCCATCTTTCAAAACTCAAAGGCCTAGCAGTTTAAAAGTTGCATTCCTTATATGGAGCTGTAAATAAGAATACTCAATCATGCAACTTCTATGGGTTGGTTTTTTTCCCCTTTTCTAATGTAGCTTTTAAAATGAACTTTTCAGAAAAAGTGGATGTCTATAGAGAGTCTCAGCCATCCAGGTCATGGTTGTCCCAAGTGGAAATGGGACTTTCTTGGTTTTTCCTTTGAAAATGTTTCTCGTTCAAGAAGCTTCTTGAGCTTCTGGGTAAAAGGGTACTTTCACAAAAACCTGTCTCAACACTTCCCTACTATTAATTACTCACAATATTTCCATACTGCATCACGTGACTGGTATTGGTGTGGTTCCTTACTAACACAAACTGCCTGTGGAGGGTTTCTTTTTTCAAATCTTCCTGCAAGATGAAAAAGAAACAATGCAATTAAGGCGTTTATGAACAAATATTCAAAGACAGTTTCTCTCCAAAGTTTTGGTTCTCAGTTAGCATCTTTATAATATAATCTTTAAAAAAAAATGCTGAAAAACTTTCCAAGTGACAAATTACACAACAGAAGTTTAAGCTCAAAAGGAATTTCCACAAAACTCATCATAGATTTTTTTTTTTTTTACATTGAAAACAATTATGAGGAATATGCAAGGACCGGTGATTAATATTCAGAGAAATAAAAGAATATGCCTTTTTAGACATTTTTGCAATATACTTTACTAATGGTATTATATCGAAGTGAAGTTATTTCTCTCCCTCCCTCCTTTCCCTCCCCTCAGACTTCCAAAAACCACAATAAAAGAGCTAAAAACAATAGTGTGCTCGATGACCAATGCAAATTTTGCAGAATTCTTGCCATAGGACAACAATGGGTGCCTATATAATTAAGATTATATAGATTAGTAGATTAAATAGATTATAAGATTATATATTTACTGTGTAAATAGGGTAACGCCCCAAAAAAAAAATGGTCCAGGAATGAAAATCATAAATATAAAGCTCACAAGGAAAAAAATAGATGCCTTTTAGAAATTCCTAACAGAATCAAACCATATGATTTGGTTCCAAAATGTCTAGAGCTGGCTCTGGATGACATTATTGGCCTTAGTTTCAGCCTGAAATAGGTGTGTGGCTGAGGACATGGACCAGACTGGTCCTATGTGGCTTTTCTCTCCCAGGAACTCTGGGAGATGAAACACCAGAAGGGAAAGACAAAGACTGAACATAAGTAACAGTCCATATTCACCATTATCTCTCCGTATTTGTTACGTCTGCATGACCCGTTTAGTGAGGAAGGTCAGAATCCAGGAGCCACCTATAGGGTCGCAGAGCCTTTCTTGATATTTGGTGGATAAAGTAATTTGGATTCACTCAGAGATGGACTCTGACTGGTCAGGTCCAATGAGCTGCCTGGGATAGAGTCTTGTGATGTTAGGTAAACTGAATTTGACTTGTCATTCCTGATTAAATGGGCAATCCTCCTGTATCATTAAGGTTGTACCATCCTTGTTTTGGTTGCAACACAGGTCACTAACCAGTGCAACCATCATGCCCTCTTGATGCTATACAATCTGAATCCATCTGATTCAGAATATAAGTGACCCACTGTCTCCAGAGCTCTTTGCAGCTGCAACCCAACCACCTTCTCAACAAGAAGACTAAACAAAAATTGTCCAGGATGGTTATCTGGATAAATGGCCTTTTTGAAGATGGGGCATACAAATGTTTCTTTCAAGGCTAACAGTATAAGCCTCTCCCTCCTCCAAGAAGGCTGACACCCCTGCATAGACCCAACCTCATGTCAGGTGATTGGCCTAACAGCCTAAAGGATCCTGTCCACTTCCGCAGGAGAAGTTTCTGAGAATCCAATTATTCCCAGATAATCGACCATGCCTTTATCATTATTATTAATGGGACCAGCCAAGTCAAGGTCCGTTGGTGAGCAACTCCGAGTGACATGACCGTCCCCTGATGCCAATACTTTTCACAAGGGCATCCCAAATGATTCTCTCCAGATAGGAATAAATCATTTGGAATGGGGCCACTAGCTGGCTATTGGCAGATGCAATAAAAGCAAAGACATATCTATGTTTCATCTTGCCACAGTGTAAATCCCTAATATGGGTCCTTGCACAAGCAAATACCAGATCTTGGCAACTTACCACATCAGAATCTTCCATCCATTTGACACTGTACAAATCCCCCAGGTACGTTTGTCTTTTTTCATCAAAGTAACATGCATATGAAGATTCCTCAGGGTTAGATGCTGTTGTGGCATAAACTGTGAAGAAAATGGTTAGGCCCTATTGACTTGCTGAGGTCAGAAGTCAGATATACTTGTACAACCTGACCAATGGTACTATTTGAAGCACTTGGATTTTAAGGTAACTTGCTCCAATAACAATCCATACTCTTTTAAAAATCTTTTCATTTTAAATCAAATGAAATAAACTAAAAGGACAGAATGAACAAGGTAATCAATCAGTAATGAAACCTCTAAGATATGTTGGCAATTTCAGCATGGCACAGGAGAAATTGTCCCAACTTGAATGGTATCTGAGATCTTCATATGCATTTTCAATTTTAATTAGAGCTCTCAATTGATCACAAATGTTATTAATATATTTAGAATCTACAAAAATCTACAAAAGGGACTAGGTGGTCCCACCTAAATGCCAATGAGTGTGTTGGCATTAATTTGATAACTTATAAGCACATCTTTACATTTCAAATCTTTGAAGAATGTACCGATAATGACTTATTTTTGGCCAACGACAAAGCCAAGAAGGTCTTCATTCTGGCAGTTTAAAGTTTGATCTAGAAGACTGAAGAATAAAGCCTCTTTTCATACACATAAATAATGCAAATAGTTCTTTCAGACCACAAGCAATTTGTGTTGGCTTGTACATTCTTAATGGTTCTTCAACAGTTTCAAATCAGTGATTCTGAACACTTGAAACAGATATTGTCTATCAACCACAGTTGGTATTGGCAACTCAGTGGTTAAGCAAAGTGGTCAACTAAGTGAAACCACAATTGCGTTTATGATCTTGCTTCATCTTTTCTTTGCTTTATAGGCCTGCAAAGAGAGTAAATGTGAAGATTGGCCACAAGGTTACTTTTTCATATGATTTTTTAGTTTTATTCACAAAATACTATTAGATGCTCCCCAAAATGTAAAGTTTTAAGTGCTACAAGAAAACTTGCACTGTTTTATTCGCAGATTGAAAAAAATAAATACAAAATAAAGAAAACGTCAGCCAGTAGCAACCTTAGCCAAGGTTCTCTATTATTAAACCACAATTAACTAGTAGTTCAATTATACTGTCAACACATATCCTATCCGCTGAAATGAACTACAATGGAAACTCAGTTTAACAATCATCATTTTACTGGATATAGCCAATCAAATCTTCACTCTTCAAGAACAGTCAAGTTCATTGTTTTTAGTCTGTCTGGATAAATGTCACCTCACGTCTCAACTACTGCAAACTGTTGTACAAGGGTATGCCCTTGAAGACCACTCAGAAGCTTCAATTAGTCCAAAATGTCTATGTGACCCCTCTGCTCCATGGCTGTGTTAAATTGACAGATTGCATCTGTGTGCAATTCAAGCTGTGTTATCATCTATAAAGTCTACATGACATAGATCTTGGCAACTTACCACATGGATATTTGTGGGGCTGCCTGTCTCCCATGGGCCTGGATATTTGTGGGGCTGCCTATCTCCCATGGTTTCTGCCTATCTGGTACAATCCAATCTAGTGGACATGCTCCAGGCTACTCAATTAAAGAGTGTCATCTTTCGAGACCCAGGAAGCATATGCCTTTTCTGTAATGCTATCTCCCCTTTGGAACGAGGTCCCACCTGAGATCCGTATAGCATTCCAGAAGGACTTGAATACCTGGTTGATCTCCCAGACTTTGGGGTAGGGTGGAGGAGACTTCCCTCTTTGTGATTTGTTTGTTTGTTGTTGGATTGCCATCTTGTCCTTGCTTTGAATATTTTTGTATTCTGTGCTATTGATTTTAGTGAGCCTCCCAAAATTAATTGCAGTGAGGTAGCACCCAAATTGCATCAACAAATAAATGGGCATAAATTATGTGAAAGTGTCAATTATGTGACTTTGCAAATTACTATAATTTCACAAATTAATGTATGTGATATAAATTTGGATTTATAAGGATTTTTCCTTCAAATGTTCCTTTAAGCTGAATTTTCACTAGTGTTACTTATTGGTTTCCAGATCAAAATATTGACTGATCACTTACCATTAATATCATCAGGTAAATTTTCCATCATTGATCCAGACTCACATGCTTCAATGTAAAAAACCATCTGTAATTTATAGAAAACTCCATTAGAAACATTAGAAACATTTTAGCAGTTGTTGGTTCATTATATTCACTTTTTCTCTCCAGTATATTGCCTTTAAAAAAAAAAAAAATTATTTATTCAACATTTATAAAATTAAAAACATATAATTACATTTTACAGCATTGTTTAAGGCAGTAGATACACTTGTACTTCTGATAGCATGTTATACATTGTTATAATAACTCCATCATTTTACACTCTATATATGCATACATATAGTTTATTTATATTTATTTACACCTCACCCTTATTTTTCCAAAATGTTACCAGGTAACATTTTTTAGATATCATCTTTTCTTTATCCAGTCATACCAGTTATCCCATGTTTTGTAATGTTCACTGTGTTGGTTATCTTTTAACAACTTCCTTAGTCTATCCATCTCGGCACACTTTATTATCATATTTTCTGAAGGGGTCATAGCCAATTTCCAATTTTGAGCAAAACTTATTCTAGCTGCCTTATAATATGAAGAATTAAATATTGGTGCTTCCTCTTCATATTTGGTTCTAACATGCCTAATAAAAAAAATTCCGGTTTGAATTTTACTCTCTATTTTGCTATTTCCTTTATCCATATTCTATTTTTTTTGCCAATATTTTCATACATGGCGGCATGTCCACTACATGTGGAAATATGCTCCCTGATTATAATTACATTTCCAACACTTGGGTGTCATGTTACGGAACATTTTGGCTAATCTCGCCGGTGGTAAGTGCCAGCGATGAAACATTTTATATAAGTTCTCTTTGTAAGAGACCGACATTGTTAGTTTAAAGTTTGTTTGCCAAATATGTTCCCACTGGTCTAAACTGATAGTATGGCCCAGATTTTTAGTCCAAATTACCATGCATTCTTTTACAATTTCCTCCTTCATTTTATAATCTAATAGATAGTTGTAAGTTTTACTGATCTTTCTTCTTCTTCTTTTTTTATTCATAATGGAAGACCCAAAAGAAACAAGCACTATACTAATGAATGAAAAAGAAGAATTTGGAAAGGTGGCGGGGCTGAAAATTAATAGAGAAAAAACCAAATTAATAACAAAAAACTGCACAAAAAAACAAAATGAAGAATTTGCAAACAAATTAGGTATGCAGGTAGTAAATAAAGTAAGATATCTCGGGATATGGCTGACAGCTAAGTGTACCTCAATCAAAATCTTTTAATATTTGGGTTATGAATTTATCATAATTATCCTTTTTGAATACCATATCATCGGCAAAGGCTTGGAGTTTATACTCTTCTTTTTTAATATTTAATCCTTTGATATCTCGGTTCTGTCGTATTTTATTCTGGGTCTTCTGAATAATACCTCTTCTGCTAATATGTATAACAATGGGGCTGGGGGACACCCTTGCCTCACTCCCTTACTTATCTCTAAGCTATCCGTAATTTCTCCATTCATTATTATTTTTGCTGTTTGTGTCTTATAGATTGTTTGGATAAGTCCCAGAAAGTTTTCACCAGATTTCATGCTGATCAGCGGTATATTGCCTTTTAAACCAGCCCTGTCTGATCTGGAATCCTCAAGATATATTGAGAATTGTAATTTTTAGTCAGCACTCCCAGTGATTGGGAATCCTGGCTAGGGACTGTAGGAGTTACAGTTCTCACATATTGTTGGCAAAGACAAATTTTGTAAAAAAAACTGACAGAAAGGCAGTTGAAGCTCTTTCCAATCTGTTAGCAGGAAAACACGGTACATTTAAACACAATTATTTTTAAATGCTCGATTTCAAATTGGATGATTTATTATACAAGTTTCTAAGACATTGGAAAGGGAATATAATTGAACACATCAACAAAGTCCTTCTTAGGGCTTTCTGGATTAATAGAAGAAAAAAAGGTTCTTTTTTATCTTTTTCTCTGGAAATGAGCATTCACATCAAGCAGAGAATAATATAAGCATCTGTGTTTCAATACAGATGACAGCTTAGCTATGTAGCACTGTATATTCCATTGTATTTTTTTTAAGTGAATTGTAATGATTAAATGTTTGTAGTTTAGACTTGACCTATGGGGTCCTTCATGCTCTCTGAGCTTGGTGGTTTTCTTACAGATGTTTCATAGGTAACATCATCAATGCTAAAAAGGAGTAGAGTCTGCTCTTATTTTATTTATATCTTATATCCCAAATTAATTCTTACTTGTCATTAATCATACCAGAGCAGCAAAGTACAGACAAAAAGAAGCTTTCATAGAACTGAGCCCAGATTTAATATCCATTTCATTTTCCTTCCATTTTCCTCATAATCTTGTGAACAAGGCCACATTCCAAGCAGTTTATTAGTGTAAAATTTATTGTATCATAGCATAGAACTAAAGACTGCATGATTCCCAGGCACTTCAAAATCAAAATTTTCATGCAGTCAATCGCAATAAATAACAAAGCTTGTAGGTTTACTGCTATAGAATAATTCTTCATACTTGGTAACATAAACTTTTAATTTTCTATAATGTCATCATTTCCATTAAACTATTGTAAAAATTACAGATGAAGCTACAAAGAAAACTCTACTATTTTTATATCAGGAAGGTAAGAATTTTACCTTTTGGTATTTTTTTTGATGGTACATATACCTAATTGTCTTGTTCAGGTGTTGTACCTTGAGCTGGAAAACAAATTGTTCACAGTTAGCTTTTGGGCAGATGAAATTAGAAACTTACAGTGCATATTCCTCTCCCAAAATTATATGAAACCCTTACAATTTGAGATATATGCTGGTATAAGTATCCATGAATATGAAATTAAAGAGAAGGGAGATTTTTGAGTTTAGTCCCTATTTTGAGAAAATCAAGTTGTTGGGAGTAAAATAAATCTCATAATTTATCTAACTTCAATATATCCTCAAATTAGAGAAAGAAGATATAAATTTAGAAATCAAAGCAATGATTATTTACATTCTATTTTTATAGTCAATCATATGTGTGTGTGCGTGTGTATGTGCGTGTTTTTGCGTGCACACACACACACACACACACACCTTGGAAAATTCATTACAATTATCAACCAATATACATGCTTCTTTCATACTATTATTCATACGTACACACAGACCTCCCCCCAACATTCAGAAATGATTTCTGCAAGGAGCGCGTATCAAATTCAGGAACTAATATTCTGGTTTCCTTTTCATAAAACGCCAAAGAAATAAACACCCAGGATCTTTCTTTCCCCTCTCCCTTTTTGATTTCCTTGCAGACACATAGGCAGGCATTTTGTGTGGAAAAACATACATCATCATCTGGAAAAGCCAGAATTCCAGGACCGCCATGATCCGTGAAGTAAACGAACACATGATCCTTGGGGCCACTGTAAAATTAAAAAAAACTCATCACTTATTTATGTTTAGAGTCTGGAAAGTTACATTAGCAATAAAGTCATCTTTTGAGAAGCTAATCTGTCCTTTTTCCTATTACCTTCGTAATACTTTTCCTGATCCTTTGTTCTTTACTGCTTCAGCATCACCCCTCAGCACGGCAAGGAAGGTATCTGGTGTTACATCCTACAGATCGGTACAAATTGAAAACCGAAATGAGCTCTTTGCTTTGTATCTGTAGCAAGCAACCCACAACCAGCATATCTATTAATTTATATCCTGCCTTTATTATTATATATAATACAATAACACTTTCATTATACGTAAGTAATATCAATGTTTCTCCACCAGAGGGATAAATACAGTATAGGATGCAACTCTCATCATTGAAAAAACGGCTGTTGGAGAGAATGATGAGAGCAGAGAAAATACATGCTAATGGACTGGTCTGAGGTAACAAAACTAGGTATGGAGTCCAGGATTAAAAGTCCAGGAGCGTAAAAGCTAAAACGAAATAGCATTTTCAATTGTTTGCACTCTCTTATTATTTGGATAAACAGTATTTGTTTGTTTGGATTTAATTACTGCTTTCATAGCAACAAGCACTGTTTCATCCACATTAGCTTTTCTGTTCCCTATCATCATGCAAGGAAATTAGACACTTACATCATTTGTGTAGTCCTTTAATACTCCTTTGTATACATCTGTGCCATTTGGTCGATTAATAATAATGCCTTTGGTTGGATTGCTGGAAATGGAAAAAGGGTGAATATTACAGACATACATAAAATATCAGTCTCCAGAGATTTCACAACATGAACTTCAACTGCTATAGAAAGGAGAACCTTATAAAGCAGGTCTAATGCTAAATAAGAATTATATTCATTGGGGGGAAATCTAGTTTTTCCTTCAGGGAAGCCAATTTCCCCATCCTGATCCATTAAACTTTCTCCCTTTACTTTCCTTTTTCCTCCAATTTCATGATAATATTAGTCTACAGCTAAGAAAGGAAGGAAGGAAGGAAGGAAGGAAGGAAGGAAGGAAGGAAGGAAGGAAGGAAGGAAGGAAGGAAGGAAGGAAGGAAGGAAGGAAGGAAGGAAGGAAGGAAGGAAGGAAGGAAGGAAGGAAGGAAAAGATTGTGATTCCCAAGATGAGCTATGAGCTAGCTTGTGATCACATTCTAAGGAAATATATATATTTTCTGTTCCCCTTATGTCTTCATTCAAATTTACAGATACTCCCCCTACTTACAACCACTTAGTTGTTGAGTGAAGTGGTCATTGAAATGTCATGTGACTGTTTTGCTCAATGACTACAACCCCATCGCTCTGTTGCAATAATTAAGTGACTGCACTGTATAGTAACCTACCAGGGAGTGGGCCTGAGCCTCCTAGGCTGGTGGGACAGGTAGAGGCCCTGAGCCTCACAACACACCCGGGAATCCCAGGCCTTCTCCCTTCCCCACCAGAGAGAATGACTACAAGCACCATTATTCTGGAAGACTCTGAACACTGGCATTCACTAGTTTCTGCCTCTCCAGAGGGAAAACACTAGTAAATGTCAGTATTTTGAGTCTTCTAGAATGCTGACATTCATTAGCAATTCTGCCAGATTTGAGGCCCATTCCTCCAGCACGGTGGATAATTTCTCTTCTTTGAAGAGGGAAGGGAAATTCCTCAGTGCACTGAGGAAATAGATCTCAAATCCAACATCTCTTCCACTTGCAACATTCCCTGATGGCTTCCCTGCTGACGTTTTAGGGAAGCTGGCAGAAAAGATTGCAAATGGCAATCACATGATTGCAGGACACTAGTCGTAAATGAGAACAGGTTGTCAAGCACTCGAAATACACTTATGGGATTAGGAGACCCTGTGCAAGACTTTATGATGGCTGAAAGTGCTTTAGGTTGTAAAGTATCCGTAGTGAGGCTGTCATGACCACAAACGGTCATTAAACAATTGGTCATAAGTTGAGAAGTCTCTGTATTGATCATTCCAGTGGAATGCAATCTGTGTTTTTGTTTCCTGAGGAAAAAAATAGGGTGTTAAGGCCAAATAAGCCCAAATGATTTGGTTGTGGATGCGCCTGAAAGCATTACATGAAATTCATCAAACAGTAAGCAAAGGTGAAGTTGTGAAATTGAGACTTTATGAGAAAAAAACCTCTTGTAACTTTATCTGTAGTATTGTTATGGCTAAATGTTTATTACTTACTCATCATTATAAGCAATGTCATCATACATCATAACAACAATTTGTTCATCTGGTATACCATTCCGGTGCACAATTTGGTAAGCATGACATGCATCAGCCTGAAAAATATAAGATAGCTTTCTTTACCAACTGTTTTTCAACAAAGACAAGACAGTATGACATTATATGGATTTTGCTTAAGTTAATATCTTGTTTCTCACAATATAGTGTTGGAACACAATTGTTCATTGAGAATCACAGACAGCCTCTTCTCAGAAAAAAACATTCAGAGAAGAACAGTTCAACGGGGCCCTGAGCCACGTTCATACTGAACACCAAGCCAAATCTGAAAACAATTATATGATACTAATAGGGTCATATCTGCAGTGTTCTTTATGTGTTACGGCTTAGTTTTGTGGCTCTTGTTTTTGTGAAACTATTCCATTTTCCATGTATATCCCTATTTTTAAAATTGTCAACTTAATGATTGTCCACTGTACAGTACCCAAAATTGAGTTATTGCAAAATGAGAGGTGAGTTTAGAGAAACTCCAAAATTCAGAGAAGAAACATATTGTCAGAGAAATGCCAAGGGGACTAGAATGTCTTTACCTGACAAAATACATCCCAAGAAGTAGCAGCAGCATCACCTAAAAGTGAAACCTTAGAAAGCAGAGTAGGAATAGAGAAGATGGAATGAATGTGGATCTGGGCAGGTTCCAATGAAAACATGATGGACGACTCATGGCAAGTCCATCTATGAGAAGAAGAGAGGGAAGAAGGAAGGAAGGATCACTGTTGCATGGTACAGATGGAACATAGATAGGAAATGCAAGAGTCCATAGTGGAAAAATATTGGGCACAATGCTGGGGATGAAAAGGTCTGTGTAAAAGGCAATGGGAGAATGAAGAAAATAGCAGGCTGAGTGACACACTGGGGAGAGAGAAAGATAGTGCCATCTAAAAGAAATAACTAAGGAAACAGGTATGAATCAGGTGAGTGACATCAGCAAGTGCACAGAGACCAAAACAAAATAGGGAGAAAAATGGTACTCACATCATTTTGGAAGAGGTCACTCATCCCAACAGTTACTTTGTTGGTGGTCAGAACACCAATTCCAGAATTTCAGAAGTGAATATAGCCTCTACCATAGATTCTCTGAGTTGAATTAATGTTAAACTCAGAACTGAATATAAGATGCATAATTCCAGTAGCATTGTCTGTATTCCTGTATATTACAGTTTAAGCTGCAGGTTCTAACACAGTATTGCAAAGAAGTCCAGCTAGAACTCAATTATCAGAAAACCAAAATGATGGCATTTGCCAAAAGGCTCACAAGCCACTCCTGGACAATAGATGGCCAGAAGATTGATTATGTCTCTTTTTTCAAGTATCTAGTCCTTCATTCTGCCAACAGTAGAAAAACCCAGGACTGCATTGCTTGCAATGCACAGAGCAGCTCATCCGCTATCCTTAAATTCCTCAAAATAAGAGGTGATTACTATATACCTTCAAAAGCCAATAGCAAAACTTCTTTATGGTGTTCAGCTGGACCCCTTCTCTGATTTTGCACCAGTAGAACATATTCAATCCAAATTTCTAAGATAGGCCCTTCAAGTCCCAAAATGAGTCTCTAATGGTACCCTGAGACTAGGGACACTACAGTGAAGACTACTGTGTGGGTGACCATACTCAATTATTGGTTCGACTATAATTTCCCCCCTGCTTGGCCTTGTTGACAAACTACGAGGGATGATTTTCAATCCGCATGAGAAAAGACAATGGCAACTAAGATCTCATCCTTGGGCTCCTCTCTAGATTTTCCGGTCAGCATGGGATATGGTCAAGCCAAGGTGTGTAGCAAAAACGTATTACCAATTGGATTTAACCAGGTCCCCACCTTATCGCCAGTGAATCCAACAGAAATTCTGTCTTCCCTATTGTATACGTAACTAAACTTGAAGTATCTAACCAACAGAGGTTTATTCTGGCGGGATGTCATGTCTTCTCTTCAGCTGTCCTTGAAGACTGTTACAGGAAAATTCTCTACCAACAGAGACAATGTCCTTGTGACTCTGAACACACAGAAATAACAGAACCCATATTTCTCCAGTGCCTATATTACAGAGACATTTGCACCAGCCTCATCTTACCATTACAGCACAATGGTTACACCTGGGTACACCATTACCCAGGGTGCATAGGAGAAGTCTACATCTCCCTGTTGTTTACAGATACCGACCCTGATACAACATATGTTGTCATGTTGTATGCATCAGTGCTTAAAATTCAACAGATGATCTGTGCTATAAACTAGTTCCAGTGAGCACTACTTCCGCATCCTAGAGTGCTCTGTACTGTGATGATTTAGTCTATCCTACATCCATCTAATGCTTCTACCTCTTTTAGATTCTTTTTAGACTTTTGCTTTATACATACACTTCTGTTTTATATCCTTTAGCTTCTTATAATTACTATTCTTTAGACTCTGAGATATTTTCTATGCTTTTTAATTGACTATAATTCACCCTTATGACCAGAATAAAGGTT